>NC_044922.1:4405806-4481658 GCF_003576645.1 Ipomoea triloba
GAACCCCAACCCCCCCCCCCCCCCCCCCCCCCCACAACCGATAGTTGTTGACCTGTGCCTTGTCACCACCGGCCGACGAGCCCTTCTTGTGCTCGACAAGGCCAAGGTTCCCCTTGACACTTCTGCTAGCAGGCAAGGAAAAATGTGTCCATCCTTTCTCTATTACCTTGAATCTTTTTTCCTCCATTTTTACTAAACAGACCATAAGCTAATTTTTAAGAGCCCACAAAAAAATACCTGATCTACTTTCTACCCACCTAGCCCCAAATTCCCAACCCCAAAATGGAAGCTACGTGTAGATATACATAATTTGTTAATTGTAATATATATATAACTTATTAACTAATGGTACATAATAGATTAACTAGTACATAAACTGAATATCGTTTTGAACGATGGTCTACAATGCAACGTAAGCTCTGGTCCATATATAATATAACAATTGACCCTATCCACCTTTGGCGACCTACGCCCCATTAGGTTTCTTTAATTTATTTATGAAAAATCGAAAACTAATAACTATAAAAAGTTTTATTATCACGTCAAATACAAACATTAGGAAATAAATTAAGAAGGAAAAAGTAAATAAATACAATAATAACAAATTAGTGGGAAAAATAAATATTAACAAAATTATTTGAATAGGGCAATGTGGCATGCATGACTCGGATAGTCAAAGTAGTAAATTAATCGCTCGATTGCAGTTACAATTTACAACATATTTTGAGAATCCAAAAATTGCCTTAATTACGTGCATCCTCTTTCCTTTCCCCCTTCAACTCTCTTCCATATTGCTAAAACCATTCCATACATAGACTTACCACTATCCAACCACAAAACCCTTTCATCTTCAACCCACGCAGACAAACAAAACAGAAGAAAAGAAAAGAAAAGAGAAGAAAATTATAGAGAAGAAAAATGTCTAAGTTCATCTTCTTCACATGCCTAATGGTTGCCATGGCCGTGGGCGGCTGTGCTTATACTCCGGCAGGGTTTCGCGGCAACTACACGACGCTGCTCGTCGATCAGTCCGGGTGGGGCGGCCACCAAACTATCCAATCCGCCATTGATTCCGTGCCTCCGTTCAACCAGAACTGGATCTGTATTTACGTCAGAGCTGGAACTTACATGTTCGGTACCATTTTCTTTGTCACTTTTTGTTTTTAGAATGTCAAAAACCACAATTATTTACAAACTTTTTGAAACCAGTGAGAGTGTCTATTGGCATTTTTCGTTTGAACTGCCTGGCTATGATATAATTAGTCTAGTTTAACTCTCTATACCAGTTAGGGTCACATACCATATTGTATAGTTGCGTGTTTTTCTTGTTACTCCAAATATTATACATAATTATTGTATATTGTTTTTGAAAGTATTTTGAGAGTTTAGAGTCTATGTAAGTTAAGATTTTTGTAGTCTTTAGTTCTCTTCTCTTGTATAGTTTATGGTTTTGTATTATTATTTATGTTTTGATTTGGGTTTTATTGAATATTGTATAGGGAGAAGGTGACAATTCCACCAGAGAAGTCTTATATTTATCTTAAAGGAGATGGGAAAAGAAGAACGTATATCATATGGGATGGTCACGACAATATTCAAACAGCCACGTTTTCAACCTATGCTGATAATATAATCGTCAAAAGCATGACCTTCGTAGTAAGAAATCTCTCCATCTACAAATTTATTTCGTTGGGTGAATAGGAAAACCTATTAACCTTAACTGGCAAAGAATAGTAATGATGTAAATTCATTACTCGATTCAAATTTAAATTTTGTCACAATGTATTTTGGAATAATTAAGGTAATTATTATTTTTTTTCCATTTTGATAAATGGACAGAACTCTTACAATTTTCCACCGGAAATCACTACAAATCCAAGAAGGGTGGCCGTGGCGGCTCTGGTAATGGGCGATAACACCGCCTTTTATCGGTGCGGTTTTAAGAGTTGGCAAGACACATTGTGGGATGTTCAAGGTCATCACTATTTCAAACGTTGCACCATTAATGGAGCTGTTGATTTCATCTTTGGTAATGGTCAATCAATCTACGAGGTAAGCAATTCAATCTCACTACCCCTCTACTCGAGTGTGTGTACTAATTAAACCCTAAACTTTAGTCGTTATCAAAAGACAGAGCTATTAAAAGATCTTGTAAGTTGTGACCCTAGCAAATAAAATAAACACAGGTAGGCAAGTTTGTCTACTTTACCCTAATCGGCAAGATTTTTGCTAATAAAAAACCACAAGTAGGTAATTTTGTCTCAAATCAAAAAGATCAATAGGTAACAAATTAAATCATTAGTCTGATCAATTTGACTGAGTTAAACCATACTGAATATATTATTGTGTATATGTGAAATTATAATTTTTAATAAGTGTTTTGATTTTGTAATTTGCAGAAATGTTCTATAGCAGTGAATGCAGGAAGCCTAGATCCCGGACTAGTAGGGTTCATCACAGCACAGGGGAGGGATAATCCTGATGACAACAGTGCTTTTGTTTTCAAGAATTGTCGTGTGTTTGGGACGGGAAAAACCTTTTTGGGTCGACCTTGGAGAGCCTATGCCAGAGTTATCTTCTACAACACTTTCATGGATAACGTTGTTGTCCCCGAAGGATGGACCAATTTCTTTGGCGACAACGGGTAAGCCTCGTTACATACTAAATGTTTACAATTCAAATTGTCAATATTCAGTATATAAATTGTGAATATTTAATATGTAAATTGTGTATTTTAAACTCGAGTCCACAAAATAATTTGTCCATTTGTTGTATCATTTGCTTACCTACTATTTTTTTTTTTTTTTGGTTTTAATAAAAATTGTAATAATCAGTGCGGGTAAGTTGAGCTTTGCGGAGTATGGGTGTCGTGGGCCCGGGTCGGACAAGTCAGCACGAGTTGGGTGGCTAACCAAAATGGGCAGAGGAGAATTGGAGAGATTCACGAGCTTATCATTCGTCGATAACCAAGGATGGCTTAGTAGGCAACCCCTTCACAGGCTTTTGGAATAATATATTTAAATTATTATATATTATATTAGAAGAAAATTGCTGATTTATATATATATTTATGTATGTTTTTATGTGGAATCTTAATAATTTCTCAGTCTATTGTTACGTTAATTCTGAGTAGAAATTCTAAAGCTAAGGTTTAAAGAATTGTTTTATTTCATATTTTGAAGATGGTTTTATGTGTTATATATATATATAATATTTTACTCCATATGATAACTAATTATATTTAAAGGTACATAGAAAATGAAAGTTATTATTATGATCTAATTTGTCATAAATTATTAACTACTTCATTAATAATTAATCATATTATATTTCATACTGTTAATTTTTCTAATAAACAGTAAACAATATTTACTATTATATGCAGGATAATTAAAATTCAAAATTTATTTAAATATTAGATAAAGTATAAACAACAGTTATCATTTTTATTCTGGAACAAAAGCTAAGGGAGGGGGACACAAAAAAAAAAAAAAAAGCAAAAACAAAAACTACTCCATTCACAAATCCTCGTTGATACCCATGCAATCATCCATGTTATATTGAAACGATTTAAGAAATAATAATAATAATAATAATAATAATAATAAATGAATTACAGGTTTTAGAATTTTTTAAATGCTCATAACTCTTTATAAAGTAGTATTTGTTTTATATTTTCTTAAACATTTGGATCGAACCATGGCCATCCATTTGACATTTATTACCACCCATTTAGAATGATATATAACCAGGAGGTGATTACAATACATAATAGTTAACACAAGTTTTAGAATTCGTATTATATTAAATGATTAATTATTATCATACTATTTCTATTTATATTTTAAAAATAATAATTAAATAATGTCGAGCTATATATATGTATAAATTAAATTCACAAAGATAATTGGTGCACAATCTTTATAAAAATGGTTAATTTATATATGGTCTTTACTGAGATTATGTATTAGGTAAATATCTCATATATTATAACCTGCAAACTAAATATGAAAAGTAAATCGCATTAAAGAAAATCATATATTATAGACTTGACCGAGATTGTGTTCACAATTAACATTTTACTTTTTAGCAATAATGCAGTCAAATTGAAATGAAAATAAAAATTGGTACTGTATATTTTAGTATTAGATATGAGACAAAGTGAAGAATTGGTAAACTATGCATTATGGTTCATATTGCATTATGAGCTCTTTCTAAAAAGTATGTGTTCGTAGTTATCACATTTTGTGCCTGCAATTAATAATTTATGTACATGTAAATAAATTAAAGGTACATACCATGATAATCACAAACACAACATTATAACTACAAACACATAAATTATTAATTACACAACACATAAATTATTAGCTGCAAACACATAAGATGTTAGTTAATATGTTATGTGTTTGGAGTTAACATATGTGGTACTTACAGTTAATAGTTTAATTATGTCTATAATTATCATGCGATGTGCATTAAATTTGTTTACAAGTACATAAACGATTAACTCCATGTACTAAATTTGTGAACTGTAGAACTATGAGGAATGATGGATATTTATAGAACTAGAATGAGAACAAAATAAATAATATTTATACAAGATAACACTAGCTATACCAGCATCACACAGTTAGACCAAAAATACATTTTTTATTTATGATTAACCCATGGCATAATGATTGATAATTTGCCCAAAGTGAATTGGTAAATTGGACACCCATTCGTACTTCACAAGAATTATTAAAAGTTAATAGTAAGAATAAAGTCAAATAGGCAAAAATTGAAAACTTGGAAAGAGTACAAGAATGTACTAAAGCCCAATAAAGCCCAAACGCTGGCCCTAGCCTTTTCCAAGAAAGCCCAAACCTCCTAGGGCTCTATAATTCTCACTCTTCTGTTGCTCCTTCAACGCTATAAATACCCGTCGTCTTCCGTCCCCTTCTTCATTCGTTCTCGTTCCAGCTTCTATTCATCGTCAATTTTTCTATTTGATTTCTGCTTTGGTTTCCCCTTCAGGCTTCGTGTGTAGCAGAATTTCGGCTATTATTTCTTCACTTCTGAAGATTCTTCTTCGAAGAATTCTTTCTATATTTTCTGGTTCTGGATTTGATCTTTTTTTTTTCTTTTAGGTTTTTTTTTCGTTTTAAATTTCCGATTAATCGAATTAATTTTTCTGTTGTTCAATTGTTGGTATGCAATGATTGTTGTCTCTGATGATGAACAAAATCATAACTTTCGTTCTTCTGAGAAAATCTATGCGGAAAGTTCTGGAGACCTGAACTGAAGAGACATACAATTCTTATTTCCTTTTGCGTTAAAAAAGTATGCAGAAATTATATTTCTCCAAATAATTTGTAGTAAATATATATTCATGTTTTTAAAAGGTTAAATAGAAAAAAAAAATAAAAACTACGCAGATCTTCAGCCTAACTCACTTTAAATTTTAACAACTACCCACTTTAATTAAAAATTCACGCACAGTAAGCTCAAAAATTTTGCTATTATTTCTTCTCTTTTGAAGATTCTTTTTTGAAGAATTCTTACTAGATTTTCTAGATCTGATCTTTTTTTTTTTCGTTTTAAATATCCGATTGAACGTGTTACTTTTTTTGTTGTTCAGTTGTTGGTATGTAATGATTGCTGTCTCTGATGACGAACAAAATTATAACTTTCGTTCTTCTGAGAAAATCTTTGCGGAAAGTTCTGGAGACCTGAACTGAAGAGACATACAATTCTTTTTTGCATTTGTTTTTTTTCTTAAGAAATTTGTTTGAATGCAATAAATCCATATTTTTTAAAGCTTTGTAATAAAGCAAATCCCTACCAACATTTTTCAAGTTTCTAAAAAAGATTTGTAGATTGTTTTTGTTAATTTCTTGTAAATTCAAGCAAAGCTTTTTCTGGATTGTTGTACTGATACTCTGGAATTCTATTGTGCAAAAAGAACAAATTTAAAAAAAAAAAATTTCAAAAGAAGGTGGACGCTCTTTGGATAAATTGGACGGTGGCACAATTTGTTTAATGGTTATTTACACATTTTTAAAAGTTATTAAATTGTTTAAAAATGATACTCCGTAATTAAAAAATAGTAGACATAATTACTATTAATAGTTAAGTGGTAAGTACTAACATTGCAAAGTCAATTTAAATAGTTTGTTTTTTTGAAACCTAAACGACAGCTTTAATTAATTAGATCCGAAGCGAGAACCTTACAGAGATAAGGAAGAAGGTAACTGAACCACTTCGACAACAGTGAGTCGTTTGATTCGTTGATTGTTTTAAAAAAGTTTTGATTGTTTAAAAAAAGTTTTATGTTCCTTTTTTTTTCTTTTTTTTGATAAATTTACAGGGTTTTTCTTTTCGTCTGTTTAACGGTTCGGGTTCCTCCCATACTCGAGGGGAATTGCCACTTTTGGAAATAGAACGCAATTCTCCCAAACTTTTTCTCCACAAAGAGAGCTCACTTATCACTGAGTTACCCCACTGGATTAAAAATTCAAGTTCTGAACATCAATAATGATTAAATTAAAATAAGATCCAATGTTTGTGTGTAAACTTTTAAAGAGAGAATCAGTTTTCACAAGAACCTTATCCAAGCTGGACTGTTTAACCATTAAAAAAATTTGGATTGGAATTTGTAAAAAAATGTGCAGAAATTAAATTTCTCCAAAATTAAAATTGGATCAGATTTTTTTTTTTCTTGGGAAAAATTTGTGTCTAAATGAGTTTCGAAAATTTTAATTAATTTAAATTTAGCCTGAAAATTTTCAAACTTTTATTTAATTAGGAAACAACTTAAAAATATTTCTATGGCAGAAAAACTTTAATCACATGAAGTTTCCGTGCAAAATAGATTTGAACGTTTAGAATCCATTTAAAAATTCAAAAAATAATCAATAATTTATAAGACATAATTTGTAATAAATACATATTCATGTTTTAAAAAATTCAAATAGAAAAAAATACAATTATTTTAATTTCATACAAATAAAAAATTTATCTTTTGACTAGAGTTAAAGTTGTCGAGGTCAAAAAGGGAAAGAGACTTGAAGAAGAAGAGGTTGATCAAGTAGGTTTGCACTAGTGTGTGTGTGTGTATAGCATAAAGATTAAAGACTCTCTCTTACGTAGTAGGAGTATATTTTTTGATTTTTACCGCCTTTTGGGGGTAACTTTATAGTGTACTATTCTGAAAATGTCTTAACATTGTAAGCGCTAGAGTTATTTTCAAATTAAATTGTTATGATTTTAAATATGATGCTAAATGCGAACGTTTATTGCTATTTATTTCTTATCTCCTAAAAATATTGTGGTTCTGGGTAGATTTAGTTTTTGAACAACTTCAAAACTCTTGATTTTCTTATCTCTCTCGAAAATCATTTTCCTTAAAAAATTTTGCAAATATTTCTAAATTCAGTGTAATATAACTTGAGTGTTCAATTATATTACTGTATTTATTTTATCTTGAGAGACTGATGCTACAACGCTTTTAACACTCTCGATGATACACCCTTCCTCTTTCTTATTTAATCCCACCCATAGACTCTAACCTCTCTTCTTCTTTATACCTTCCACATTGTAATTTCCAATTCACCTATATTTTAATTCTTTCTCCCTCTACTTTTATTTACCTTCCAAACTTTTTACTTTTGTATGAGTTGGCTTAGAGCATCCATATCAATGAATATTTGGTAGTTTTTTGTGGGGTATAGTGTGATGTGGAGGTGAGAGAAATAAGACAGACGGTGTGTTTTTTTCCTGCAAATGAATGGTTTATTGTGGGTCTCAATGAGAGAGAAGAAAGAGAGAAAAGCTGGGATTTGTGCGCGTGTGACTGCTTTAATACTCCTGACAATTGGGTTTCGTGCGCGTGTAGTTTAGAGATGGTTTGGGAGCGTGACAAAACTCCTCAATTAATAGCTTGGGCGCTTGACAACATGTTTCCTTTTACCTATTTTTTTTCTTCTATTTTCTCTTTTCTAATCACACTTACAAAAACTCCTTAAAAACTTCATTGATAAGGTCTTCCTCAATAGTGATCGGTTTTTGAGGAGTTTTTACATATGTAATTAGGAATGAGAAAATGAAAAATGAATGAGAAAAAAAAACAAAAAATAAAATCTGGCAAAGGAATTACGCACCCGCTGGGTGCACAAACTATGCTATGGACCCAGGTCCACCTTGCAAGGTGGACCCAAATTCCATGTTCACAATTTTAAAACTCTATGTTCACAATTTTAGAATTCTATGTTCACAATTTTAGAACGTTATATTTACAATTTTAGATCTCAATATACAAAATTACATTACTCAATATTCACAATTTTGTTATATAGATTCAAAAATTGTGTTATACTGTTGAACATAGAGTTATAATAATGTTGAACATAGAGTTATAAAACTGTGAACATGGAGTTATTAAAATTTAAAAGTGTGAACATAGAGTTATGAAAGAAATTGTGAACATGGACTTGGGTGCACGGCATAACAACTAACTTGCGTGTAACGCGCGCAATTTATTTGCTTATCTACTTTTTGGGCCCCACTTATTATGCAAAAACCTCATATTTGTAGTATGTAATTTTTTTTTCTCCCACCTATTTATCACTCCTCCACCTCATCTCTTTTTTCTTAAAAATCGTGTAAAACACATCAATGGGGAAGACCTAAGGATGCTCTTAGAGTTTGCTTAATCATAAAGTTAAGAATTTGAATACATGTGTTTGTAAATGTAATAAAGGCGTTAATAAAGGTTTTGAACGTGACCAAGTCAAAATTTTATTGAATTAATCTTATTTTTCAAGATGCTAATAGCCTAATACCTATACAATATGTAATAACTTTTAAAACAAATATTCAAAGGAATAAAATTAAATTCATACAAAATATATCAAGATACAATATTACGCCAATATTTTTTTTTTGTGAGAGGGAGATACCCGAAGGCCCTGAGAGATTAGTGACTTCTACTAGCAGTAAAACTCGAAGCGTCACGAATCAGAAGCTCGTTCAATACATCTAGGGGATGTTCCAGGACAGTCGTGCCCCATGGAGAGTTTTGACCTATATTAGCTAAGAAATCCGCGCACTGGTTAACATTACGCCAATATTATTTACTGCACAGTATGCGAAACTATTATCTGGTTCAAAAATTTTATTTTTTGTCCTTGTGATGTTTATAACCAAAATTCAATGAATATAAATTTTTTATTTATAATAAAGGAAAAATATTTGATGTATCATAGATGATGGATGTATTAGGAAGTGGATCGGAGCAAATCGACCCGAGAGAGCTAAGCAAGGAAGATCCAAATGGACCTGGACGTGGAGGCAAGCTCCGCGTAGACCACAACTCGAGTGTCGAGCCCGGGTCGGCTCCTTGTGACCTCGGCTGGGCCTGGGCCGCGGTCCAAGTGTCGAACCCGATTCGACTGTGTTGCCGACCCCAGTTCGGTCTTGGGGCTCGGTCGAAGGAGGACTCGAGGGTGCGCAATCCAAGTTTGTTACAACAACCCTTATTTTTGTGGGGGCGGTTGGGATTGCTTGTCAATATAAAATCATTGTATTTTTCTTGTTTAGACATCATATTCTCACTCATTTCTTAATAGACTATTGTAATAGCATTACATTATCTTGTAATAGCTCAATCACTATGATTCACTATAATACACGGTCTCCGCGACCCGACAACCTTCGTTTACCTATTTTCCTTATCCGTTTACTATTTCCTATTATTTATCAGGATTATTAATTAGGACCCCCGATTTAATTAAATCTATCAATGGATGTATAGATACACCAACTGACCAACATAAACTACAACTTATTCAGCACTTAGGCTTGAGGACCAATTGTAGCATCATGGCATTGAAATATGATGTTGGATCAATATTATACAAATATATTAAAAGAAAAATTATAGATTCACTACTAGTTATCACTATTATATTGAGGCATATTCTTTTGTTTTATTAGTTGATTAATTAATCAATGATTTATTACATGTTTTTTTTATTTATTTTCTTTTAAGATATACATATGCTACCAAGCGGCATAGCTGTGGAAAAGAGTGACAAATAAGGTTTAAATGAATATTAGTCGTAGCATAAAACCACATACAAATACCCGGAGTATTCCGGGGTTATCGAACCACAGGGAAGTGGGGTATCAAGCACTAGTTACTAATTATATTCGCAAGAAGCTATTCCTACGTTCACAATGGATGATTATCTATGGATATGCAAACAAGATAATTAAAATAAGGCAAACGGGTTTTTGTATTCAAAGAGGTAAAAGCGGGATTTTTGGGAGTTAAAGTGTTTAATCACCTAGTGCCAATCTAAAGTGAAATAATTATTTGGGTTAAACAAGTGTGGAAAGTTGCCATCTAAAAGGGAAAGGTTACTCTCGTAACTCAAACCCAAAATACGGTAATTGGAATACTCACTCTCGTGAGCTATTCACAATATATCCCTTAACCAAATTGTCCTCTCTCGAGGTACAATAGTCAAGTGCAATTGTGGGTGCTCTTTGATTCATAGACAAATCTAGCAAGGGTACAAGCAATCATATGCATCTAATTACAAGTATCAATAACATAAATCACAATTGCAACACAAGCAATAAACCCAAATAGATATTTCATTAAAACAAAATAAGAACTAGGCACATAGGTTCATAAACACTTTTATACCCAAAAATCCCAAAAAGGAAGTTTAGCCTAACATGGCTAAAATAGATCCAACAATTATTCAATAAAGTTCAAAATAGAAAAGAGAAAGGAAGATATTCTCCCAAATGATGCCTCCAAGCTCTTTTCTTTGATCTCCTTTCCAAAAGTTGTGATGATTTCTTCTTTGGCTTTTGGAGATGATGAAGCTTCTTTTCCTTGTTCTCTTTCCCCTTTTTCTGACAAAAACCAGCAGCCAACAGGTAGGGTTTGGGGAGAAATGAAGCCTTAAATAGTGGGATCCAAAACAGGGACAAATCTGGAATTTTGTTCTGGGATGAATAGTGTCCTGGGCAGGATTCTCGACGCGTCGAGAATGTTTCTCGACGCGTCGAGAATAAAATGGCGAAATTTTTATTGCTCTCTGGAAGGTCTCGACGCGTCGAGAGATGTTCTCGACGCGTCGAGAATCTGCGGTGAACAGTACTTTCGGTCCCATTTTGACTTCTCAACACTTTTGATTCCTTTGCATTGCCTTTTTGCTCCCAAGTGGTTATAATGCAGCACTAAACACACCAAAGACACTCAAACCAAGCATTATACCACTTTAAATAAAATAACAAGGAAAAAGCATTGGAGATAACATTTTAATACACAATTAATTATAAAACCTAAATAAAAACACAAGTAAAATAGGTACAAATGAGAGTGTATCAAATATCATTTAATTGTTGTCCACAAAATAATTGAAATTTTTTATTTGATAAAAGAGTGACAAATAAGGTTTAAATAAATGTATTTTTTAATTATTGCATGTATTTTGTGTTATGTGAATATTTTAAAAATAATAATTAACATGAGTACCAATCGCACTTGAATAATTATGTACTTCACACATTATTGTATAGAAATATCATTATAAATCATTTTCAAATAATACTTGTTAAAATCATGTATGCTTGTATGGTATATATAATGCTATCGAATATGAATGGTTGTTACTATACCGATTGATATTGTAATTTTTCTATATTACTTGGCCCTTCCAACATGATTTTTCTTGGTTCGCCCGACTTTTGCCTTAATGGTAAGTGATAAGCGTTTGGTTTTGACAAAACTTACCACCTTATTAAATAAAATCTTAATATTAACCAAACACTTCTTCTAAAAATAAATTGTAATAATTCGTAAGGTAATTTTTATCATTGAAATACTCTATTACTTTTAAAATTGAACCCTACTGTCATACCATCAAAAATACAATTCACAACTGTTTTCTTCATATCTCTACAATTTGAACCTACTCTCAAAATATAATAACATCACCAACACCATTTCAATTAATTAATCTTTTTTATAAAATAAAAAAAAAAAAGCCAAAGAATTGAAAGAACACAAAAGTCACTTTTTCTAGCAAATGTGTTATATATATATATATTTGCAAATTGCAAGGCTTGCAAAAAATGCAAGCTCGGGAATAGGTGGCCAAGAAAAAAAAATGTGAAATGGTTGTGTCACACCAAATTGTCGGTCTAAGATTCTAAGCTATTATAATTATGATTAATTTATTTAATTAAGACTAAATTAGTAATGTAATTAAAATACTCCGTACAAGGAAACTAAGGATATAGACACCCCAAATTAGTGGATTTTAGTGGTGATGAGAGTTAAAATTTCTTGGAACTTCATGACATCATAAATACACAATTAATTAAATCCATGATTGATTATTCAACAGTTGTTGGTGATAGAAATCTTCATTAAGACTACCATTTTCCACATGGAAATCTGGAATACAGTAATGTACAATTAATCTCCTAATACTTATTCAAAATAATCTCTGTTTTTATAAACATCTCAATTATCTTAATTTTCTATCATTATTAGTTATCATGAATTAATCGGTCCGCCTTTGTTAATAAAATTATTTATTAATAAAATACAATCGTATACTGTCACTTCAAATTAAATAATAAGGATTATTTTAGTGAAAATTTCCCCCCTCTATAGATTGATCCATAATATTATTGCATCAACTCTTTCCACCACTGCACCAACTTTTGTATTTTAAGACCTAATACTTAAAATGGGCCATTAACAATTTTATAATTCTCAAATTGGCCATTTAGTATCAATTCGTCGAAAATGGTTCTTCAAATATGTAAAACTTTACACATTTTAGTCCTCCGTTATGTACACTAATGACTAAATTGAGTAAATTTTTACATAGTTGAGAGATCATTTTGGATAAATTGATAAGTGACGACCAATTTGAGAATTATAAATAGCCGAATGACTATTTTGCGTTTTTTCTCTTTATTTACTTAAGAGATTATTTTTCTCAATTGTTGATTGACATTGATATTTTTAAAGTAAATACGAAAATGTATGTTATTAAGTTGTATTGGTATGGGTACTATTCACAATTGTCCGATAGTATCTTGAGCAACCAGATATAACATGCATGATTATATCCAACTATACAAGAGTACAAGACTAATGAAACTTGTCCCGATTGATATTGATGAATTGTACAAATTAAATTTCCTTTAATTAAATTATAACAAGATTGTCGATTTACAAGTAATTAATAAATATGAAAATGAAATGAAAAGTAATTACATGTAGTATAAATCAAATGGTGTAAACATATATCTATCAAACCAAAAAAAGAAAAACAAAAATTACTAAAGGAGGAGCAAAGAAACAACTCAGATCACTAATTACTTATTTCTTGAGATCATACACTGAACTCAAACATGGAAAATTGAACTAAATAAACGTGAAATAGTGATGAGTTAAAGTTGCAGATACTAATCATATTAAAACTTTGTAATATCTGGAAGATATTTAGCCTTTTGCAAACTTGATCATCTCCCAGTCTAATTTGATATGAATCGGTAACGCCATATGAAGGTTTAATGCTGCCTAAAAATATGCAATGTTTCCATAATTAGTCATTTCTAGAGGATTTATTTAATCCCGTAGTCCATTCCAGACTCCCGTCATCTCATCCACGTCCAATTCTTTGGGATTAGAGCCATGACGACTTCTTCTCCCCCGCCCAGCAACTCCTCGAACAACGAGGGAGAGTCTGCAGAACCTCGAGATTTTGAGTCCGAGAGAGTCTTCTCTTGCAATTTCTGTAAGAGAGAATTCTCGACTTCCCAAGCCCTCGGGGGTCACCAGAACGCGCATAAACAAGAGCGCGCCTTGGCGAAAAGGCGGCAAGGGTTGTTGGACACGGTGGCGCCGTACGTGGGCCCGCACTACCACCCGTACTACCATCCCTACTCGGCGTTTTCATCGCATTTGCCGTTTTATAACTCTTTTGGGAATCGATCTTTGGGCGTGATGCCCAATTACTCGTCGGCGATTCATCGGCTGCCGTCTTCTTATCATCACCCCTCGTTTTTGGCGGAGAATTCGAACTACTCGCGCCTCGGCGGCGGCGAGAAATGGTCGCCGAGATCGCTGCTAACGCGGCCGGAGAGTATTCAAGGAAATAATAATAGCAGCGCTTTTGCGACGACAGGTTTCGTCGCAAATTCGTTTAAACTGGAGATCAATAATAAGGGTCAGCTTGGTTCTGGAATTAAAGTTGACGATAATCATACTTCTGCAGATGATTCAAAAACTGAAGGTAAAAATAATGCTTTATTGGGAGATGATGAGGATAAGGGGCAAGATCAAGAAGATGCTTCAGGGATTGATTTGAGTTTAAAGCTTTAATGTAGTTTTTTTTTTTTTTTTTTAAATTCTTTCGATTTTTTATTTTATGTTTTGAATTTCCTGGCACAAGGAAATCTTATATTTTGTTTTAGGAGTAATATATTTTTATTTAATTGAGAGACTGGTGATTTGTTGTTATTTTTAGTTGGTACATGAGTTTGTCACTTTATAAATGTGCTTAATTTTATTAAAATATGTAGTGGTGATGGCATTCCAAATGAATGGTTGTTGGATCAAACCTAAAGAATTAGTATATATTATTTGAGTTTGAACCCACAATCACCCATTTAAAATAATAACAAAGGTACCATCACACTATATAATAGTTGGTGCTTACTAAATATATTTAGAACTAATTTATATGGCTTTAACTAATAAGAAATTTACTGACTATTCCAAACCTTTAGGTTGGTTTCAACTAATTTTTCAAATATGTTACTAAATGTAGTCCTAAAGTACAAAGCAATATAAATTTAGAGATTAGAGGTGTTTAATTTGACAATTAACTGATAGGTGATTAATTTAACTGGTTTGACCCACAGATAGTACTAGTTGATTGAAGAAATGTGTTTCGTAAATTAATTGGTTACTCTTAGCCGGTTACATGTAAAATGACTTATACGAACATTAACATTCATAACAACAACAACAACAACAACAACAATAATAATAATAATAATAATAATAATATAGGGGAGGGTTAATGGTAAACAGTGTGAACACATCTACACCCTTCAAATTGAGAAATCAAAGGTTAAGATCTTACCATTATTGGTTCTTTGACTTTGAATGTGCTGTCAAATTATATACATGACTTATTTCGAACAAAATAAGTGCTAAACTTTAAATTTTTTTTATTATTTTTTTTTTTTCAGATTTGGTCCCCCGACCACAAAGCCGGGCATTCTCCACTAGATAATAGATATTGTCACCAGCGTCGGCCACGAAGAGTGGAGCACCTCAAACTTTTTGTAGTGTCCATTACCTCTCTTGTGATTTGCTAGGTTTATCAGTACATACCCTCAAATAGTAGTTACAAATTTTTCTAGTAACCAAAAATAAAAGCACTAACTACAATTTTTGACGTAATAATACTCAGGTCAGATTGTCCCCAACAAATTTTTCTGATATTAACACTATCATTGGATTCCATGATAGGCAACCAATTATAATACTCTACTCCTCCATGTGGATATTTGAGGGATTATAATACTCTACTCTCAATGAAATATGTGAGAACATAAGCCCTGCAATGTTTCTGGTGTCATTTTGGAAAAAGACCTTCCTGCAGTCCATTGTTGCACTTGAATGCAGCTTTAAAAGTGGTGGGGTGGAATGTTCCAATTGTGATGCTAAGATAAGATGAGAACTTGCATAAGAATCATGGTGACAACTAAGAAAACTGCACAGAATGCAGCCTCTCCCCATGAAAACAGACACCATTTGAACTATTATTCCAAATAACACTCTCTGTTATAGGGTTGATTACAAAGGTTCCTAAACTAAGAATAGTTATTTGGTAGTTTCTAAATAATTAATCTACCTAAACTAATTCGAAGACTAAGAGTAATAAGTCAAATAACTGTTTAGCAATATGTATCACAAGCCATCTAATAATCAGAAAGTAAAGAAGAGTTACCTTGCTACCAGTATCCCCGACAAGAGCAAGATCCATTCTTGAAATGATGGAAGCGGCTTGAGTCTCTTAAAATGATTTCGTGATCAATGATCTTAGAAATGTATGTCATGGCCAAGTGACAATCCCCACAAATGCGAAGGTTCTTTGTTATCCTGATTGGCATCCCGGGAGCTGATGTGAGAATTCCATAAGCGAGGGCCAACTTTTCGCTATGTTCAAAGAGAAGATCGCCTTTCTCTTCATCATCTACATCGTGTAGAGCAAAGCTCGTCTCTGGAACATACCCCATTCCTTTAATGCGATGAATCAGGTCAGCGAGGAGATTGTACATTTTATCAGACATCGGGTGCCTTCTATCTCCCACGAAGAACACTGCAGTCCCTTTCTTTCCTTGAACCCAACTACATCCAGGTCTCTTCTTGATCCCAGAGTGTTTCATCAGAGACCTTATCCTAGCTACATCTTTCCAACGTCTGGCATTAGCATATATGTTCGAAAGCAGTGTATAAGAGCCGTCGTTCTCTGCCTCTAGCTCTGACAATTTAGCTGCTGCATATTCCCCGATCTCCACGTTCTTATGAACCCTGCAAGCACTCAGCAAAGAGAACCAAATTATCGAGGTAGGTTCGATAGGCATGTCCTGTATTAGCTTCATGGCTTCATCCAAGCGACCAGCGCGACCTAAAAGGTCTACCATACAAGCGTAATGCTCAATCTCGGGAATGACTCCATGATCTCTGGTCATGTTATTGAAGTAATTCATTCCTTTTTCAACCATGCCTGAATGGCTACAGGCATATAGCACAACCAAAAAAGTCACGCCATCAATCACCAGTTGTGCTTGCCTCATCTTCTCGAAAACTTGGAGAGCATCATCGCCTCGACCATGCATTCCGTATCCAGTCATTAAGGATGTCCACGAAACTGTATTCCTCTGAGTCATGACATCAAACACTTTTCTAGCTTTATCAATGTCCCCAGATTTCGCGTACATGTCTATGAGACAATTAGACACAAATAACATGCAATTTTCATAGTGATTGCGTAGCACATATGTGTGAATCTGCTGACCAACCCTGAGAGAAGCTAAACGGGCACATGCCATCAGAGCACAGGAAATTGTAAATCCATTTGGGATTATTGAATAATTATCATCCTTCATCATCACTGAGAAAAGCTCCAATGCCTCATTGGCATCTCCATGCTGGGCATATGCACCAATAATGACAGTCCATGTCACTACATTACGATCTTTGCAATCAATAGCATCGAACATGGCACGTGCTATTTCTACATTCTTGCACTTGGCATACATATCAATAAGACCATTAATCACCATTAGATCCTCCTCAGGATCATTCCCCTCTAAACTCAACATCTGTTTGATGGCATAGCAATGAGTCTCTTTCCCCTGACGCAAGGCTCCAACAGCAGCACAGCCAGAAAGAACAGAAGCAAGGGTAACAATGTTAGGCCTTGTCCGAGAAAGCCTCATTTCCTTGAAGACATTAAGCGCTTCATAGCCAAACCCCCTCTGTGCATACCCTGCAATCACTGCACTCCATGTGATAACATTCAACTCAATCTCTTGATCTCGCATTCTTTCAAATAACCCTAGAGCTTCAGTAAATCTCCCTATCTGGGAGTACCCAGTCACCATTGCATTCCACGAAACCACATCTTTCACCTCCATACGTTCAAACACTTTGTTGGCTTCATTCATCTGCTCACACTTAGCATACATGTCTACAATTGCATTCCCCACAAAAACGTCCTCGTATAAGCCTCTCCGAATAGCATACCCGTGAATTTGTTTGCCTAGCCGCCATGTCTTAGCAGGAGCACAGGCAGGAAGCACATTGACTAAACTAATCACATCAGGGCGTAGCTCAATATCACATCTCGCAATCATCGAACCAAACAACCCTAACGCTCTCCTAAACTCTTGACTCTGCGCATAGGCCGCCACAATAGAGTTCCATGAAATAACATCATCAATTCCTCTCACAATCATTTCATCAAACACCTTGTGCGCGTGGTCCAGAGCGCCACATCGGCCGTACATGGCGATAACGCCGTTACATACGAAGACATTGGCGTCATTCCCAGTCACCACGCAAAAAGCGTGCACAGACTCTCCTCTCCGGAAGGAACACAGCTCGCCACAAGCCTTGAGCACGTACGGAAAAGTGTACCCATCGGGGGTCCACTGGAGCCTCAGCATCTCGCGGAAAAGCAAAACCGCGTGCTCGTAGGAGCGGAGGAGGACGCCGCGCTTGATCAGATTGTTCCACCAGAACACAAGGTGCAAGCACGCCGTTTCTGGATCCGCCGAGAGGCCGCCGGCAACTATGAGCTTGGCCTTGATAGAAGACTTGCATTTTTTCAGAAAATGGGAGAACGCTGAAGAGGATGGCGCCGAAGAAGAGGAGAAGTAGGTAATTGTAGTAGAAGATGAACGGAGGAGGAGAGCGGAGTTGGAGAATAGAAGCTTCAGAATCGGCGGCGATCGGAAGAGCATGCTCCACAGGCTTGAATCTCATGCGTCAAGGCGGGAAAGCTCCATTTCTTCCGGAGTTTTTACTCAAAATGGTCCCTCGACTATTGTTTATTCTCAATTTTGCATTTCGACTGTCAATTGCACCTAATGTGGTCCCTCGACTTTCAAAAACTCACCCAATTTAGTCATCCGTTACATATTCCGTCAAATCAGTGTTAAAATGGAGGGTATTTTCGTCTATTTACATATTGTTAGCCTAATAAACATTGAGAAATAGTTGAGGGACCATTTTGAGAATAGTCAATGGACCATTTTGGGAAAAACTATTTTATTTATTTCATTTTTGTTTATTTTCATTGTTTAGACTCTATAAAATTAGAATTTCGATACAATTTTTTCTTACAAATATAAATAGTTAAAATCGCGCAATCCAATTTTTTCTTACAAATATAAATAGTTAAAATCGCGCAATCCAACCTCAAATTACAAATATAAATAGTTAAAATCGCGCAATCCAACCTCAAAATTTTTAACTTTCTTTACAGACTTTTCCTCTCTAAATATACAAACTATTCCTATGCAGTTTTACAATAAGTTCCGTAAATTTCATAAATAGTCATATATTTTTATTTTTATTTTATGTTCATAGACAATCAATCACTATGTATCACATTAAATATTACTTTTACCATTGAAAATAATATTTTTTTTTCAAGCGTAGACACCAAAAGAGTGTAAAATGTAGGGAAAATATTGGATCGAAAGGTAAATTTTTCTAGTAAACTTCTCAAGTGAGCCGAAAAGTAAAATCTCGTCAATATTTCATGCAATATTTTTTGTATTTGATTTCGAAGTAATTATTAAATTTTATATTAATTTACATTATTTAAGATATTGTATGACATCTTTTATATGTTTTATTCTTCTTTTTTTTATTAATTATTAAGGCAAGTATAATTTATTTTGTAATGTGGACACATTATTTTTAATAATTTTGATTTAATTAAATTATACCTTAATTATAAAAATCCTACCTAATAATTTTAGTATATTACACGGGACATAATAATTATTATAAATAATGTTTAATAATTGTCAATTTGTATTCAACAATAAAATTTATAGTTAATTTTTAAGTCAATCATAAAATCTTTTGTGCTGTGGGCACATTATTTTTAATTATTTGAGTTTAATAATATTATATCTTATTTATAAAAAAAAAATCCAAAGTAATATATTTAGTACTACGGATGTGACTAAGAATTATTTTAATCGGTGCTTAAAAAATGAGTATTTATAAAATTTACGAAACTTATTGTAAATCTGCATAGGAATAGTTTGTAAAAAAGTTAAAACATTTTAGGATGGATTGCACGATTTTAACTATTTATATTTGTAAGAAAAAAATGTATAAAAATTTTAATTTTATAGAGTCTAAAAATGAAAATAAACAAAAATGAAATAAATAAAATAGTTTTTCCCAAAATGGTCCCTTGACTATTCTTAAAATGGTCCTTCAACTATTTCTCAATGTTTATTAGGCTAACAATAGGTAAATGGATGAAAATGCCCTCCATTTTAACACTGATTTGACGGAATATGTAACGGAGGACCAAATTGGGTGAGTTTTTGAAAGTCGAGGGACCACATTAGGTGCAATTGAAAGTCGAAATGCAAAATTGAGAATGAGCAATAGTCGATGGACCATTTTGGGTAAAAACTCATTTCTTCCACTTTAAAGGACTACAAAATAGTAAAAGTAAGAATCTTGAAGGACTAAAGTTGTAAAAATGTCATTTTCGAACTTAATTAAATTATTTTTTTTTGGAAAAAGTTTTAAATTTACCGCTAAATATAGTGGATACTGGATAGTGCAATTGGGCCCTCTACGTGAAATAAATAAATTTTAAAAAAAAAACTCCATTAAAGTTCTCTAAACCAGCAAAAAAGTTCAATTGAGTCCTAAATGACTTGTTTAGCAGGTTATTACTACTTGGATTGAAATTAAGTGTAAAATTTTGTAATTTGTATTACATTTGATCCTATTATCAAATTAATTTGTATTTTAAAAATGATTTTAATATAGAGTAATTTTAAAATATTTTTTAAAAAAAAAAGGTCGGGGACTGCCGGCTATTTGTTTTTTGTTTTTTTTTTTTAATTATTTAAAATAATTATTTTTATATTATTAAATGGGTTTGTAAAATTATTTTAAATAATTAAAAAACAAAACAAAACAAAAAAAAAAAAAGAAAATTGCACTTTTCGTTTATAGATTATAAAGTAATTGTAGAATTCGTCCCTAAGTATTGTCATATTCACTTTTCGTCATTAAGTTATCATTGCATTTTTCGTCCCTTTATGAATAAAACATTATGGACAAAATTTAGAATTTTAGTATAAGTCAGGGACCAAAAGTGCAACGCCAATGATAACTTAATGAAGAAAAGTGAGCATGACCTTTCGTACTCACTTTTCGTCCTATGAGTTATACAAAAATTGTAAATTTTGTCCATAATGTTTTATTAGTAAAGGGACGAAAATTACAATTTTATCTTTTTATTTTGATTTTTTAAAATTATTTAAAACAATTATTTTTACTTATTTAAAGAATTATTTTTAAATTATTTAAAATAATTGTTTTTAAATTATTTAAAATAATTTTACAAACCTATTTTAATAATATAAAAATAATTATTTTAAATAATTTTTTTAAAAAAACAAAAACAAAAACAAAAAGCCCGGGGACTGCCGACTTTTGTTTTAAAAAAAAATATATTTAAAAATTATTAAAATAATTTTTAATGTACAAACTAATCACGCCGATCACCCATCCATTTAAAACGTGCAAAATTTTAAAATTATTAAGGGTATTTTCATCATTTTTAACTTAATATCCCAATTTGAGCATTAATAAATGGATTTAAGTCTTAAGATCGATCAAAACTCGCAGTTTTTCTCCTCATTTCATCTTAATTTGAGGAGTAGAACTGCGAATTGTGATCGATCTTAAGGCTTAAATCTCTTTATTCATGCTCAAATTGGGATATTGAGTTGAAAATGGCAAAAATATCCTTAACAATTTTAAAATTTTGCACGTTTTAAACGGATGGGTGACCGACGCAATGAATTTTGACACTAAAACAATAGTCGTTGATGAAAATTTGTACTAAAATAATAGTCGTGGAACCAAAATTGGTAGAAATTAAACATGTGGACTAAAATTGTCATTTTGCTAATAGTTGTGGGATCAAAATTGGTATTTGCTCTTTTTCTTTATAAGAGCAACATTACTTATAAGTTATAACTTATAAGTGATCAAAATATAATACTTTTGATGAAAAAAAAGAGTAATACTGTCTACATCAAAATATAAAAATATAGAGTATTACATTTGTCTTCAAAAGTATTATATTTTCCCTTATAAGTATCAAACATTTTATTCCTGATTTAGTATTATATTTGCACATTGACCCATTCCGACCCGTTTCACGAACCCACACAAGTGTTATCCTTTAATTTGGTGTTAAACATTTTCATATAAAAAAAATATTTTCTTTTTTAGACCAAGTTCATACTAATCTTTAACGCTAATTAAGTTTATTAAAAAAACTATTATGTTTATACCAAATTCAAATTAGTGGATTTTAGTCGTTAGGAACTCATTTAAAATATTTCCATTTGTAAAATGTCTAGGATAGAACTTGATGACATAAATCCATGGTTGATTCAACTGTTGTTCGTGGCATAAATCATCATTAATTGTACCATTTTCCAACTGGCATACAATTAATCTGACAATACTTACTCAAAATAAACTTTGTATTGATCAACTTTTTAATTTCCTTGTCATTATCTATGTGTCATTTTCCAATTTATGTGTAAAACTAAATTTAAAAAAAAAAAAAAAAAAAAAAAGAAGAAGAAGAAGTAAATATGGCCCGGAAGTGATGGCCGACCAAGTGCACACATGCATAAAATTTGTATTTCTAATGCGAATTTATTTAACTATATAATATATTATAGTGAGACTAATTAATTTATAAGTAATGAATAAATTAAATATGAAAAATAATTGCATGTATCACAAATCATATAAGTAGTGAAACAGCATATACAAAAAAAATATGAATAATCATAAGACAATTAAATTACTTAATTACTAATTACTGATTAGCAATTATTTACTACTTGAGATCATATAATAAACTCAAAATTCCATACATGGAAATTTTAACTAATTAAATAAACGTGAAATAACCAGGAGTTGAAGTTGCAGATCCATGTACTACAAGTTTAGTCATATTTAAAATTTTGGTATATCTGGAAAAATATTTACTGACCGAGTGACCGACTATGGAAAAAACTATAATCATTTTTTCTAATTTGGAATGAATGTATAACGCAATACGAAGATTTAATTGTTTTCCAAAAAATGTTTTTAATTTCCATAATGAGCTATTTAGAGAATTTATTCGATATACTATTTATACACGATCAATTCGAGACTCTAGTCATCCTCACAAGTCAAAAATCTTTGCTTATTAGTTTGGATGGAAACAATAAGAAGTAATAGCAAGTCCTCAAATGACGGAGAGTCTAATGAACGTCGAGATGATTCTTTACTGGCTAAGATTTTCTCTTGCAATTTTTGTCAGAGAGAGTTCTCGACTTCCCAAGCACTCGGTGGCCACCAAAACGCTCATAAACATGAGCGTGCCATAGCGAAAAGGCGCAAAGGGTTGATCGATACCTTTGTCACCTCGCACTACCATCCTTACTATCATCCCTACTCAACTACTTCGTCACAAATGCCTACTTTTTCGTCGCAAATGCCTGTCTATAACACTTTGAGCAATAGGTCCCTTGGTTTGATGCCCAACTTTCATAGGCTGCCTTCTTATCATCAATCGTCACTTTTGGGACGAAACTACTCACGCCTCGAGGACATAATAAGGCCAGCAAATAATATGATAATCAATAGTGGTGCCTTTGCGACGGATCCCGTCGCAAATTCATCTAAACTGGAGATCAAAATGGGTAAACTTACTTCTACGATTAAAGTTGATGGTAATCGTACTTCTGCAGGTGATTCAAAAATTGAAGGTCAAAACAATCCTTTATTGGGAGGTGATGAGAAGGGAAAGGATGAAGAAGATGCTTGTGGGATGGATTTGACTCTAAAGCTTTAATTGTTTTTTTTTTTTTTTTACCTTTCAAATTGTTATTTTATGCATTGAATTTCATTTGCAATGTTATCTTATTATTATTATTCAAAGTAAACTTTTTTACTTTTGTTTTAGTTTTTTTTTTTTAAATTTAATTTAACTTTTAATTAATTAAATGTTTTTTTTTAATTTTTTAATTTAAGGGTGTGTTTGGAAACCAAGAAAATGACTTTTAAAAAATATTTTTTGGAAAATGATGAGTCATTTTTCAGAAAATATTTTTATTTTCAATATTTGGTTGCATAACAGAAAATTTCCTTGGTGTGTTTGGTTCATTTTTCAGAAAATGATTAGAATTGTATAATTAAACATTTTAATTTTTTTTTTGTTTAGAATATCACATTTATAATAATAATAATAATAATAATAACAATTTTGAATATAATAAAAAAAATAATTATTAAGATATCAAAATGACTAACCAAAGTCTTGCAATTCAAAATAACAAACTCAAATAACCAAAGTTTTACAAATTTAATATGAACTTTGTATACGCGCGCACACACAAATTTAATATGAACTTTGGTCAATTAATTAGAATCACGCATTAGACATTAATGAAAGGTGTGGTACATCTAATTTACAATATATATATATATATATATATTATATATATATAATATAGTATTTTTTGGAAAGGAGAATTTGGTGATGTTTTTGAATGTGCACTGCGCCAAGACACTAAAATTGCAGTGAAGCACACTAGGAAACTAGATCAAATCAAGAATTTATTTATGACGAAAGTGACATTTGAGGAAGCATGGGTCAAGTCAATTAATAGAGGTTTGTGCTGTAAAAGCGTAATTATGCTTAATTAGGGTACTATCTAATGATGGTGCTTCCCTCTAAAATTGTTAATCCAACATTTCTACCCAATGTCATAGTTATGCATTCTTAGAATATTTACTTTTATGAAAATACATAAAATTTGAATAATCTTGCATTGATATACGTCAAGATATCGAATGATACTTTAATAAATTTGATAATCTTGCATTTTAGGTTCCTCTTCAAAATAATCATATTTGACAAAAAAAAGAATTATTACTGACAATGTTATTCCTTTGACAAAATAATCTATTATATAATACGGAGTATGTTAACTACAAGTACATATATAATTTGAATTAGGGTTTACAATAAGCATGATAGAACTGATCCACGATATAATTTGCAATAAATATTCCATAGTTGTTAATCAAACTGGAATATCATGTCACCAAGCCTAAACCTTAACCTTCTATAGGTAACCATAATTAATAACAAACTGGTCGTCGTCTAAGCCTCTTGTGCAATAAGCATCTGATCTACTGTTTCGGGAGCCGTGGCTTTCGTCCTATTTGCTGCCATTTCGCCATAGAAATAGTAAAAGAAACCCCAAAGAGAAAGCGCGAGAGCGATACCCTTCTCGGCGTGGAAGGTTTCCTTGTAGAAGACGACGGCTAAGATTTCAGTGACGGGGAGGAGAAGGGTCGTCACTATACCTGAAAACAGCGACGAAGCACAAAAGATGACTCCAATGGCTCCCACGAAGAACAACTGCCAAACCACGGCGCTGCATGCTATCACCAAATAGTACTTGCCTTCTCCTAGTTGGAACTCTCTTGCCTCCCTCGGAATTGCCTGCAAATTCCTTATTTTCAATGCCAAATTTAACGCCGTTATCAAGACTAGATTCAAAATTCATTTTCAGTTGATTCCTGAATAGTAAATTATGGGTAATAAATAGAGTCGAGATGAGACAATATCAATGTGAGGGTTATACACTTATATCCAAATGTTATGGACTTCTTGTGGGCATCAAACACCAAATTTAAGTTACTTCATCCCTATCCTATCAAGTAGGGATGTGGGGAATGGGTGAGGAAATTTGTCTTTATGGGCAAGAATTCATTTTAAGTAAATGAATTTAAGTTAACGTTACTTTAACCCACTAAAAATATTAATTGTATTTTTTTCGAGTAAAACACGCAGTCACTATTTGATAATTATTTAAACTATAAGGACCTTGCAGGCAACAAACTAAATCAGTCTAGATTGCACATAATTGACCAGGCCAGTCCAAATACAAACGGCCAATCAATCGCAACCCTTTGTAGTTACAAAATCAATTGACCAACTTGGTCGAGGTTGCATTTTTCTTTTTAAGTTAGATAGTTTAATTGGATTTTTTTTTCTTAGTTAATTATTGAAATAGTTCTTTGACTATAACAAAATTACTAATTTTGTCCATGACCAATTTTTTTTTTCCTTAATTAAGTCTTCAACTTTGAAAATTTTAACCAAATTGGTCCTTCATTCAGTCAAAGTCAGAACTTTGTTTAATTCGAGGGATTGTTGGAATTTTACATCACAAGCATCATTTTCTGTCTTATTAAATCGAAAAGTTAATTACTGAAATAATCTCTTGACTATAGTGAAATTATTAATTTGGTATCGAATAATTGTTGAAATGAGCCCTTGACTATTATGAAATTACTAATTTGGTCCCGAATTAAACAGACATTTGATGGCTAAATAAATAATTAGAGGATCAAATTAATTTTAAAAAAATTAAAATTATAGACTTAATTAGGTAAAAAAAAATCAATAACTAATAAATTGATAATTTCCCTATAGCTAAGTAAATTAATTCTTTTTCTAAATAGGAAGTAACTAAGTAATAAGAATGGGACCTGGAAGTCTTTGTTTATGAGCATTCCAACGGTGCAAAACGCCGTCGCCGAGAAACAGATTACAGCCTGAATCTCCAACACCACCGTGTAGCTGATCTCAGCCGTTTTCACCACCTTCTTATTCATCAGCTCAATCAACGGCAAAATAGCTCCGTACAGCGCCGCCGCCGCCAGCATCATCGCGAACCCAAACACGTACTCCGCCGTCGACTCCCCCTTCCACCGGTCGTCGTTAGACCGGACCGCCAAAACCGCCGCCGCCATCGTTAAAACATAAACGGCGTTAACGGAATGCGCCGTGAACTTCTGTTTCACTAGAATGAAAGAGAAGCCAGCCGTGAAAGCCAGCTCGGTTGAGATAACCAGCCCAGCCGTGGAAGCCGGCAGCTTGGCTTCACCGTACGCGTAAAGGTAATCGTCGAGCCCCTGAAGCACGCCGATTGCCGCGCTGGCTAGGAATACGCCCGGCTTCATGAGGAACGGCTTGGCTTTTTCGGGGTTGTGGCTTCGGCGGCGCAAATAGGATATCAGCAGAATGGCGGGCATTACTGGCCAGCCGGCTGTTATGAGCCAGCTGGAAAGCCATATACGGTTCCCGCCGCGGATGAAATAAAGCCGCATGATTAAAGGGCCGGCGCAGTTGCCTACGGCTAACATCGTACAGCTGAGCACGAGAAGGGCTCTTCTCAGCCGCCGCCGCCGGCTAACGTCGTCGGCTTCCATTTCTTTGTTACTCTTCATTTTCTCTTCTATATAATCTACAGTTCTACACTAATAACAAATATATATATATATATATTTATGTTCAAATGAAAACTTAACTTATTCTGTTAACCCAAGAATCTGTGGACACCCAACGGCACAATCTAATCGCCTAGAACATGGTGCACCAATAAAGGTATCTAAATTGTCTGAGTAAACTTTAAAAACGAAAGACAATGTAGCATAACGAAGTTGTTTGTTTGATAAAGAAGTAATATCATATTTTGTTTTCAATTTTGATTATTCTTTCAAATTTAGTCATATGCAAATAATTTTGTTATATTTTAACCATGACTCTGACGGGACGGAGATATTGAAAATGATTTAAGAATATAGACTCCGTCCAATTTTCAGAGTATAAATCTGAATCTTAAATGATTGGTCTTGACTTAGTCGCAGTCAATCGCATGAGCCTTGACTTAGTATCGTGGGTTACCGTACTTTAATTTTTAGTGGTTTTATTAGGCCCTACTTTATATAAATATGGTCATTGTCTTGGCCTAGAGATATCATCTTCTGCTCTTAAGAATCTCTCTTGTAATTATTTTTACACAAGTCTTTAAACATGATACTCCGTATTAACTTTGTACTATACGTGATGATTGGACTATTATGATGTTTTTTTTTACCATTTTTAATTTTTGAAGTTCAAAATCAACCAAAAACTTCGTACAATTCTCAATTATTTAAAGGGATAAAAGTCAAATAGGCCTTTAAACTATAAGTCAAAGTGCAATTAACCCCCTAAACTAAGAAAAATTCTAATTAGCCCCTTTAAGTTATATTTTTATGCAATTAAGTCAATTAACAGGTTGCCTCTAGGTTATTGGTAATTTTTTAAAACAAATTAAAAACTTAAAATTTAAAAATCATAATTTATTTCAAATAAAGAAATTTAAAAAAAAAAACAAAAAACAAAAAACAAAAAAAAACCTTCAGAAGCCTGCCATGGCTTCTCTGACGGAGAGGCATAGCAGAACTTCTTCATCCAGTTGGACGGAGAAGACGAACTGAGAGGCCTGCCTGGCTTCTCCGTCCGGAGAGGTGGCAATCTTTTTTTTTTAATTAATTAATTTATTTATTTAAAGTTTATTTTAAAATTACAATTTTACCTGTTATTACATTGAGTTTACTTACAAAATAAGTTAATTGCACAACTTTAATAAGTTATGAATTAAATTGCATGAAAGTGAAGAGATAAAGGGGTTAATTGGAGATTTTCTTAGTTTAGGGAGTTAATTGCACTTTAGCTTATAGTTTAAGGGCATATTTGACCTTGTCCCTTATTTAAAATGCATGTGTCAAGAGTAAAAAAAGGGGAAAAAGTCTGAAAGAGTGACTCTTTTGTGAGACATATATTTTTGAGTAAAATGTAAAAGTATTATGTTTTTAAAGTATTACACTTCCCATTATAAGTAACAAACACTTTATACCTGATAGATACGGAGTATTACATTTTTAGATATAAATATTACATTTTCATCTGACTCAACTCGTCTCATGAATAAGAATTCGTGAAATGATCTTACACAAGTTTTTACCTTTAAAAATTTAAATGCAAAAGTAAAAATTATTTTTTAAAAAATAAAGTTGTAAAAATATTCAAGAGATTGTTTTGAAAATGTTCCTTCCAAATATTCTAGCAAATATCCCTTCATAATTATTATTCTTATTATTTTATGGAAGCTGGAAATGGAAAGGTGCTTCGCCCAAACAAGATAACAACAAGGACAATAAAATAAATACCAAGTTCATTAAGAATTAACGTTGCCTACTTCGAACTTTGCTATTCATTCTTCATGTCCATATATGCTACCTTAAACAATCTTTTCGGGGTACATATATGATCCTCCTGAGCTTTGATATAACGAGCCCGTGATGACTAATCGGGTCTGAGTAAAGAAAATAATATCTGTCAAAATACTCAAACAGAATACTACTAAGATTTCTAAGAGAATACTTTGCTAACACATGAGCCGACATATTGAACTCACGGCGAACAAACTTGAATGAAGCCGACTCAAGCCGCTGAAGAAGGATATTAATCTCGAGAATAAGACCACCATAAGGAGAGAGACCACCCTTATGAACCGCTTTTCTAACTTCTTATTTTTAAAGGCTTTACGTCTTATACATTTTAGTATTACTAGTCAAATATTGTTTATTGTGAAAAAAAGTAAATATTGAAAAAAAAATAGTAGATTTGTATTTGTACTTAATTTGAACAACAAGATAAATCCGAATTTAAAAAATAATAATAATAAAAGAAAGAGAAAAGAGAAATTACAGCCTATTTCCAACGGCCCAAAGTCGTGGCTTTTAGCCCATCAAATACGGCCCAAAAAGATCAGTCTTCTACCCATATTAAAAGTTTAAAAAAGAAAAACATATTTTTGTCCCTCAAAAAGTTATAAAATGTATTCTTAACTTTTAAAAACGGTAATAGAGTCGGTAGTACTTACAAAAAAAACTTTTAAAAATTATTACAATTTTGATTCTCTGTCAAGCGAAAATGTAAAAGTTATTCATTAAAATTTAGTTATTCACCAAAAATCAAACATCCAGAAGGTGTACTTCTGTCTTAACTAAAAGTAAATAGTAGAGTTGGGCATTTCGTTTTTGATCCGATTTTTTTCGGGTACGATTTGGTTTTGGTTTTTGAAAAATGAAATCATTCAGTTTCAAATTTTAGTTCGGTTTGGTTTTGGTTTCAGTTCGTAATTTGGTTCGATTTGAAGACTCAAACATTCTCTAGTTCTCTTGCGCATATAATTATTTATCTATTTTCATTAATAATTTAAATTTGTAAAAGCTAAATAAAAAGTCCATAATGCATATTTCAAATTTCTTTAACTAAAATAAGTCCGCGTCTAGCGTCTGATAGCAACGCCACAGACTCGCAGAGAAAAACTTAGAACAAAGAACAATTGTAAAAATTTGGTTAAAATTGGGGATATTTTGTGTGTGTTAATAAACTATTCAGTTTTTTCGTTCGAATCGATTTTTAACTGAACCGAACCAAAATTATTCAGTTCATAAAATATAGAACCAAACAATTTTTAATAATAAACAAAAACTTAACTGTTTGGTTCGGTTTGGATAACACGGACCAAAATGCCCACCCATACTAAAAAGTGTAAAATAAATGTATCAACGTTTTACTTTTTGATTCACCATGCAACACATATCTCAACTAAACATTTAAAATGATAGTTAAATTATTGTACTTTTATTATTTGTATATACTAGTGTTTTACGTGTGTTATACACATAAAAAATTATGTTGTCATGATTTTTAAATGAAAAAATAACAATGTCTTACCTATAATCATTTTTTAAAAATTTTTTTTTCATTATTGCGTGGTGAGCCATCACCCCAAGAGCAGCAAGAACAATGTGCCATTTTGCGTCTTTATCGAAAAGAACATCCCACACCTTATGTCTCTAATATATTCTTATCTGGATTTAGTTAGCATCAATACTGATAATTATTTTTCATTAATTAATTTTTCTTTCTTTCTTTAGTTTGCCTTATTTTTTGCTCTCAAAATGTTGAATCCCCAACTCTAAGGGCCTTTCTGTTCCGACTCTTATTTGTGCCAATTGTGCGGATGTTTGAAAGTCCACATCCACCACTCTATCATTGAAACATTATGTTGACTGCTACATAAATATAAATATAAAAAAATACATATTTATTACTATCTAAAATTTTTAACATAATAGTAAGCGTCTGATCATAATACAATTTTTAGTAAAAAAAGTTAATTAATCTGAAGCCTTAAATGATTATTTTGCCCCAAAGGAATTACCTAAAGAGTACCAAACAACAACAAAATAATAAAATAAATAAGACCAATTATTTTTTTAGTAAATACAAATCGTATCTCTCATAATTGAAGAATTAACGTAAATTTTAGGATGTCTAAAAACATCGACCACAACTCATGTCACTACTATGTTTTTGCGTTTTAGTACGATGATTTTTTTTTTTTTTATTCAACTATAAGTATTATAAAAATATTTTTTTGGGTGATATTTTGATTTTCTTGTGTATCATGTGTGTTCCACAAAATTTGTGATACTATGTCGTTTATGTTGTTACATCATGGCTCTGTTTGGCAAAGCTTATTTAGGAGCTTATAGCTTATTTTAAGCTACTAATAAGTTATAAACTCTGTTTGGTAATGTTCTTAAAATAAGCTAGTAGCTTAAAATAAGAGCTTATTTTTGAACACTACGGCTATGTTTGGCAAACCTAGCTGAAAAGGTAGCTGAAAGCTGAAAAGTAGCTGAAAACTGAAAAGCTATAAGCTCGAAGCTGAAATCTGAAGAGCTGTTAAACTAGCTGTTATGCTTAAAAGTGTTTGGTAAAATTAGCTTTTTGATAAGCTGATAAATGTAAAAAGACTAAAAAGGGCATATTCATACAATTTGAATAATTTTAAATTTAAATAGGTTTGTTTATATATTAAAATATAAAATAGTGAAATCAATATATTTAATAAAATATAAAGTAAGAACATATATTTGAAAACATATAAAGTAAAACAAAATGTTTATAATTCATAAGATTAGTTCATACAAAAATTAATGTTCAAACACAAATGTCAAATTGAAATTACAACCAAACATATTGAAGAGAAAAAGCCAAAAAGGTTTAGCCAAAAAGGTTTTAATTGGAAATGGTAAAGGATGTCATTTCTTTAAAATAATAAGGTTAAAAATGGAAAAAAAGTTAGGAAGCTACTAGCTTATTTTGAAACGCTACCTTAAGGCTCTGTTTGGCAAAGCTTATTTAGGAGCTTATAGCTTATTTTAAGCTACTAATAAGCTATAAGCTCTGTTTGGTAATGTTCCTAAAATAAGCTAGTAGCTTAAAATAAGAGCTTATTTTGAAACGCTACCTTAAGGCTCTGTTTGGCAAAGCTTATTTAGGAGCTTATCGCTTATTTTAAGCTACTAATAAGCTATAAGCTCTGTTTGGTAATGTTCCTAAAATAAGCTAGTAGCTTAAAATAAGAGCTTATTTTTGAACACTATTTAAGGTAGCGTTTCAAAATAAGCTAATAGCTTCCTAACTTTTTTTCCATCTTTAACCTTATTATTTTAAAGAAATAACATCATTTACCCTTTCCAATTAAAACTTTTTTGACTTTTTCTCTTCAATATGTTTGGTTGTAATTTCAATTTAACATTTGTGTTTGAACATTGATTTTTGTATGAACTAATTTTATGAATTATAAACATTTTGTTTTACTTTATATGATTTCAAATATATGTTATTACTTTATATTTTATTAAAATATATTGATTTCATTATTTTGTATTTTAATATATAAACAAACCTATTTAAATTGTACGAAGATGTCCTTTTTAGTCTTTTTACATTTATCAGCTTATCAAAAAGCTAATTTTACCAAACACTTTTAATTATAACAGCTAGCTTAACAGCTCTTCAGATTTCAGCTTCGAGCTTATAGCTTTTCAGTTTTCAGCTTTAAGCTACCTTTTCAGCTAGGTTTGCCAAACATAGCCTAAGTAGCGTTCAAAAATAAGCTCTTATTTTAAGCTACTAGCTTATTTTAGGAACATCACCAAACAGAGCTTATAGCTTATTAGTAGCTTAAAATAAGCTATAAGCTCCTAAATAAGCTCTGCCAAACAGAGCCGTATACCTTGTTTCAAAATAAGCTAGTAGCTTCCTAATTTTTTTTCCATCTTTAACCTTATTATTTTAAAGAAATGACATCCTTTACCCTTCCCAATTAAAACCTTTTTGGCTAAACCTTTTTTATTTTTTCTCTTCATAATTTCAATTTGACATTTGTGTTTGAACATTGATTTTTGTATGAACTAATCTTATGAATTATAAACATTTTGTTTTACTTTATATGTTTTCAAATATATATTCTTACTTTATATTTTATTAAAATATATTGATTTCACTATTTTATATTTTAATATATAAACAAACCTATTTAAATTGTATGAAGATGTCATTTTTAGTATTTTTACATTTATCAGCTTATCAAAAAGCTAATTTTACCAAACACTTTTAAGCATAACAGTTAGCTTAACAGCTCTTCAGATTTCAGCTTCGAGCTTATAGCTTTTCAGCTTTAAGCTACTTTTCAGCTTTCAGCTACCTTTTCAGCTAGGTTTGCCAAACATAGCTCATATGTCTTCGGTACGTACCGTAATCACATGTGCACACATCCATTGTTTCTTCTTCTTTTTTTTCTTTTTTTTTTTTAAATCAAAATTTTTGTGATATATATCTTTAATTTTTTATTGGGTTTCCTTTTTATTATTATTATTATTATTATTATTATTATTATTATTATTATTATTATTATTACTATTACTATTATTATTATTATTATTATTATTATTATTATTATTATTATTATTACTATTACTATTATTATTATTATTATTATTATTATTATTTATACTTTAGTGTTGTTATATTGATATTATTGTGTGTGAAAAAATAAACTAAAAACAGAACAATATTGTCAAATGATATAATTAAAATTATATGATGCCATTTTATTTTATGGTGTATACTGTTACATGGACAAAAATTATCCTCCAACATGCTTTGGGATTTCACTAAATTGACAGATATATCCCTAATTAGCTACATACCTCTTTAACGGTTGTTATCAAATGATGTTGTTGAAATGTCGTGACCAATAAAAATGTAAGTTTTAAGTGATTGGCTATTTTTCCATCATTCAAAACAAAAAATAAAAGTCTATTCCAATATCAAGTCCAAATTCAAATGAATGTTATCTGATTTTGCATAAGAATATTTGATTACGGGGAGAATATGTTGATCACTCAAACAAATATTCTCCAACAAGGCAGCAAATTAAACATCAATCAATTTTTTTATTAATAATTAAGTAGGACGACCTTGTGAGAATTTAATAAAATAAATAAATAAAATTATGAAATTTAAAAAATTCCGATTTTTATGATAAATTACAACTACTATATATGGCATAATAACTTTAAACTTTAAAATAAAGTTTGAGAAACAAAATAAAAATGACCAAAAGGTTAATTAATAATTACGAAAAAAGAGGCCTGGGGGACAAGGGGAATTTTGTCTTGGGTTGATTCGGTCTTAGTAAAGTGTCTAAGCACTATTAATCCATGAAACTTTATATNTCAAATGATGTTGTTGAAATGTCGTGACCAATAAAAATGTAAGTTTTAAGTGATTGGCTATTTTTCCATCATTCAAAACAAAAAATAAAAGTCTATTCCAATATCAAGTCCAAATTCAAATGAATGTTATCTGATTTTGCATAAGAATATTTGATTACGGGGAGAATATGTTGATCACTCAAACAAATATTCTCCAACAAGGCAGCAAATTAAACATCAATCAATTTTTTTATTAATAATTAAGTAGGACGACCTTGTGAGAATTTAATAAAATAAATAAATAAAATTATGAAATTTAAAAAATTCCGATTTTTATGATAAATTACAACTACTATATATGGCATAATAACTTTAAACTTTAAAATAAAGTTTGAGAAACAAAATAAAAATGACCAAAAGGTTAATTAATAATTACGAAAAAAGAGGCCTGGGGGACAAGGGGAATTTTGTCTTGGGTTGATTCGGTCTTAGTAAAGTGTCTAAGCACTATTAATCCATGAAACTATATATATATATATATATATATATATATATATATATATATATATATATATATATATATATATAATCCAAATAAATTTAGCTAAGCTTAAACGAAGCAGACTCGAGTTTGAGTTCAAAATAGTTATATTATAATGATAAAAGTTTGAATTTAAAAATTTATATTTGAGTTTAAATTGCTAATAATTATGTATATTTACCTATATATTTATAAAGTTCAAATTACTTAACGAGGTGAGAACTTAACTTCAATTTGAATTTTACCAAACTCAAATGAAATTTGATCAAATGATTAAGAGGGGCTTGATTTATTTGCACCTTACTATTTCCTCAAGATTGGGACTAAATTTATATATAATATATATATGCTTCATTATTGGTTAGGTGCACATGGCGTGTAAACAATTTCCAAAATAAATATTTTATTCATTCAACTGAAAATACTAAAAATGAATAATTCATTTACACAAAGTAAACATTTAATTTAATATATAACAAGTGAATAATATTTTATTCCTAAGCTGAACACACCTAAGAGTGTTTATTATTATTATTATTATTATTATTATTATTATTATTATTATTATTATTATTATTTGTTTTTGTTTTTGGAATTTGAAGATATAGGAATAAAATAATGATGACTTTGATTTGTTAATTAAGATTATGTCATCACTTCCTAGTTCTTACCAAAGAGTAATTCTTTTTAATTTTGTTTTTATGAGGAAAATTCGTAATTACTATTCGAATGGATACACTGAGTAAACTCCAGTCCTATGTAATAATATGCAAACCAAACATGATACATAAATTATACTAGAAAGACCTCTACGCCTGAAAACTCATAGTTAATTACTATTTGAGAACATACACTAGATCGATAAACTCTAGTCATATGCATTAGCTTGCAAACCACATATGAAAGAAAATCGTACTAGAAAGACCCATATGCGATGTAAATATTATTTTTTAGATCATCATCACTGGGATCACTTGAAAATAAAACTAATTACACTAAACAAGTTAGCGATCTTTTTATGCTTTAGAACACTCGACTTGTCATCCATTAAAATTTGCTCAAGAGAATAAATCAACCATCGAAATTACTGTATCAAACCCAAAAAAAAAAAAGGAAATATATTTCCATAAGTTATGAGTGTCATTTTTTTTTACAATATTCTGACCTATTTTTTTTTTATATAAGAAACAATTATATTTGAATATAACTGCATATATATTGAAAAAAAAAATTTGTTGGTTGAAGTTTTGTATTCATCCAAAGCGTTGACCAGGAATCCGATTAGCTTCAGTGGGTTTACCAAAAAAAAAAAAAATGTCAAACATAATATGGATAATATATATTATTATGTGGACTTTTTTTTAGTGGAAATTAAGGAAGCAACGAACTAGGTGGTCTTCTGCTGTCTACAGCGCCATTGTTATTGTAAATCTAGACGAATCAAAGCACACCGCAACGATATCACCAACTCTATTGTGATTTCATGATAATCTTTAAAAATCATAGTGATCATTTTAATTTTTTAAACTTAAAAATCTTAATTAGAATTTATTTGTATGACTATTCGCAACCAATATTTGAGAGTGTACACTTAGATAAATCTCAGTTTGTGACCCTAGCCAGCAAAAAAGACTACGGTAAGGTAAATCAACTTAAGTCGTCCATAGCGCAGCTGATTGAACCAAACCAGACCCGCTTGTGGTTATTAAATTAATAGTCTGACTAACATAATTGGAGTTGCCCCACCTTAATTATAATCTTTTGATATTATTAAAGTTTTAATTACTACCCTGGATAGGTACATGAACTTTAGTTAAAGTTAATCGTATCGAATAAATGCGTAGTGCTATTTGCAATTGTCCATTCTGATTCTCCGGTTCTAGTTTTAATGTCACTTTTATTGCTATTGAGATCATTTATCAAATTTTTAGATATTCATTATTATCAACACCATCAAAATCAGGATTTCTGACTTCTATCTTTCTCCTATCTCAATTCGTTAGCGATAAGAAAATCTTATTTGAAATGAAAATTGGTGAAGGGTATATATGCATATATACTTTCTTTTGTTACCCTTAAAATTTGCATCTGATATAAGTTGTGACAATCTTTTTAAGTCGAAGAACTAAGAAAGTGATGAAAATATAAATTATAGGGTCAAATTTGTGCTAACATAACTCTGGAGGGGTTAAAGTGAAATTATCCCCATATTATAATTATTTCTTAAATTCATTAGTTGCTTGTTTTGTCAGACCACAGCGGATAAGATTATTGATTGACTAGTAAAATAATTACCTAAACTGATCTCTTCAAAAGTGGTCAATTATTAATTATTATACTGTATGATGAAAGTGATACAATTAGAAAAAAAAAAAAAAAGTTATAAAATTTTTGGTACGTCCAATTAGATAAGAACATTTGAGCTGGAGTCCGCTGAGCGTGCTTTATGAATTATGATTGACGTAGTATGATAAAATAGTTGACAGCAAAAATATTAAAAAATTGTTCATTCTTAATTGATTGTGAATAAGATAATGAAGGTCATTTTCTTTTTAATCAGAGGTTCTAGATCTGAGCTCTGATTGAACAAAATTAAAATGTCTTATATAATCTCCAACGAGAAAATTATAAATCATTCAATTTTAGTATTTCGATTATTGCATTTTTTTTAACTTTTAAATTTCGAGTTTAAATATACTAAATTTGAGAGTGCAAATATAAAAAATATGTCAGTTTTAATGCACACAAATAATTTAAAAATAAAAACAAAATTTCAATAGTCGAGAGAATCGACATTTGATCTATTTTGAACTTGAAAATCAAAAGTTAAAAAATGGAATTATAAATGAAACAAAATTGGAATTAAACCCAATTTACAAATTGGATGCACAATTTTCACAAATTCAAGGTATAATATTCAATTCCATGGGTTATATTTATAACTCTCGACGTTTGGTTAAAAAAATAAATATAAAGAATATATATATATATAGGCACAGAATCTGATTGGATAACAACTCTTAGTTATTTAGTCCAATCAGATTTATTAATAAACCTAATTAACTTGCACCACTTAAATTAAATTAAGGCCCTAATATAATATGTGATATATATTATTTAGAAAATCCCTCTCTCTCTCTCTCACACACACACACACATATATATAATAATAATAATTATTATTATTATTTAAACGAATTATTATTATTATTATTATTATTATTATTATTACTACAACACATCTACCACAACATAAGAGCATTTTAGTAATTTTGTCGCTTCTTACCTTCAATTCTCTATACTCATATTTCTGCATACCAAACACTGTAATTTCAATTCCTACTTTATTCATTGAATTGCAATTCCACCGAATTACAATTCTTTCCCCCCCTAATTCCCTCCTTCCAACCAAACGCCCCCCTAATTTCCTCCTTCCAACCAAACGCCCTGTTAATGTTATACACAAAATTAAAAATCATGTCATTGTCACACCAATGCAATATGCCTTTAGGAGTGAACAAAAATTGTTTAGAGGCGCATCCAAAATATATACACTCTCAAACATGACCTGCATACGTTGCAAAATCAATGTCACACGAGTTTGCATCCCTATGGATTGTTCCAAAATAGATCTTTGAGTTTCTTGAATGTCCAAAATAATTAATATGGAAACCTAACCACTTGTCCTGCCTACTTTATCCAATCTTATCAAGCTTCTTGCAATTCCGGCCTTATATCCATTTACACTAATTAATATTAATTGACTACTATTCATTAATTTAATGTTTCATAAATTTCTATGTCTCCACTTGCAATCTTTTATTGATCTTTTTGGCCACCATCCTCAAATTAATCGTATTATATTTTTGGGAGCCAAACTGTCAATCTGTTGCCAAAAAAAATAAAAAATTATAAAAATGTTGGAGGATATTAAAAATGGTGATAAGCAGAAGGCAATTTCAGACATCATAATAAAAGATTAAAGATGCTTAGCATTTAGGCGGGTAAGATGAAGACAAACCAGAAATGTAATTAAGGTTGGATTATCACAACATTTTGGCAGTTCAGCTTGTCGGATCTTCCTTAGATTCATCGGTCAAACACCCCTCCCCTAATCTGCCGCTGCTGCCTCTAACACTGTTTCATTTCATTGTTAATTTCAACCAGGGCTGCATAAAGCTGGACCCATAGATAATTGTGTCCAACTTGTCAATATTTTTATTCTTTTTATTTTTTGCAAAGCTTGTAAAAGGTTTTAAATACTCCAGTATATTAGGATAGATTCTCTATAGTTGACCAATTTAAATTAAAATGATCAATAAATCACTCTCATTTAAAGTTGAATTCAAAATCTTGTGGTTACAAGCCAACATCCCAACCAACAATAGAAAGTACAACAATCTCTAATTTTGTTGTAATGAGGCAAACCTATAATTACTACTCAATTGTGTACACTGATAAACTTCGTCTTGTGACTTTATCTAACAAAGAATAATAAAGAGATAAATTAACATAAATTACTCATAATTATCTGACTCAAACCAATAAGATTAATAAATTTTCCGTAGGGCCTCCAGTAATAACAATCTCTAATATTTTTACCTTAAAGTTGGCGTTTACATTTTTTTTTTTTTAATTACCAACACTTTGCTCTTTAGATTTACAGCCTTGTATTCTATCTTAATATGACTAAAAGAAATGTTTATTGATTTGTGCTTTTAAGATTAAAAAAAAATGACATTTTCAATAATAATAATAATAATAAAAGAAGATGAATTGAATTTTGTGAATTAATAGAATAGAGTGCAACGTTGTTTTTGTTGAGAATTACTTAAACAAAGTTTGGACCACAAAGTGTACTCATACAACGTTACTATACTCGCAGGAGACGCCCCTGCTTCGCCACGTATCCGATGAAACCCCTTTTTGCGGCGGAACATGTGGCCACGTGGCAATTTCCACTACGGGGGGAGGGAAGCATTGCTCCACCCCCTTGTGGGCCCCCTCTTCCCCTAGTCTCCCACCTCGGTTTGCGACTTCAGCGATGATGTCCTTATGGATAAGACTGCCCCGGTTTTTATACGCTGTTACTAAGGTGTAGGTTTACAGGTGCTCCTCTTTTACTGCCCACTTAATAAATGCAATGTATCTTTGAAGATGCCACCTCAAAGACTTTGCACCAAAATATCTTTCCCCATTTGTCCTTTCTGTGTATATCTTTTTTTGAGCCACCAATTTCTTTTTTCTTTTTTCTTTCTTGAAAATTTGAAATTTTACTCTAACTATATACAAAAATTAGTTATTTAGTCTTAAATTATTTAATATAATTTTTTCATTTTTAATTTCATAATTACTACATTACTTTCACATTTAATTAATTTTTATTATTTTTACCACGTTTAGTGTTTTTTTTTTGTTTGTTTTGCCATATAAGGTCCTATTGGCCAAATCATTGGAAAAATGGAATGCATCACATTTTGAATTCAAAATCATACATTTACTCTTTAAGAACAACTATGAACTAAAAATGTGACATGTTATGATTGTTTTTTTAATAGGATATTCGGTAAGGACTAAATGTGGCATAAAAAGATAATTATACGTTAAATATGTCTAAAATTATACTTAGGCACAAGAGTATGGGTGACTTAATAGTTGATGAACCAAAAGTGAAAGTAATTTACATGTACACAAAAGTTTTACAAATTTTGAATCATGTAACCACTTTCAGTCCTTCTAATGTTATTATAAATTTTATTTTCGAAGTAAAATGATCTCAGTTCTTAATTGTTTAGACTGGGAGAATTGGCACAATACACAAAAGTTTTACAAATTTTGAATCACGTTACCACTTCCAGTCCTTCTAATGTTATTATACATTTTATTCTCGAAGTAAACTGATCTTAGTTCTTAATTGTTTAGACGGGGAGAATTGGCACAATAACGTGATTAAGATCTTAAGAATTATTTATACTTACGCTGAAAATTTGAAATTAAAATCGCTATTGAACTATAACTTAGGAATTAAGACTTACACACTTTTTTTTTTTTTTTGGAATTAATTATTGGTATTTGTATTACTACAAATGTACACTAATATTGATATTTCAATTGTAGTATCATACGAGGATACATATATAGTTACATGTTTACTACAATAAAAACCATGTCTTTACAGCATATTTAAAAACCCTAAAAATCTAATTGAGGCTTCAGACAAGACGTGAACTGATCAAAAATTATAGGACATGAAATCTTTGTTGGAGTATAATTCATACATGTCCGTAGAATCATAGTCAGACTTCCAAACTAAATGAATAAAACTAAGTTACTTAGCAAGTTGAAGGAAAGTTCAAAAGCAAAAGATGAAAGATCCCTTTTGTCTATGCAATTTTGGAAATTACAAATGAAAAGTGAAAAAAAAAAAGTCAAAAGAAATTGCAAAATGATGATTAGAGTGAAGGTAAGCTACTTTGTAGATTAATGATTATTAATCTTATATAAAACACAACCATTTATATAATATGGAAGAGCCACTTCTGCACATCATGCCTTGCAAGAAAGTTCCAAGGGGCAACATTTTGTATATATAACAAACAATATTTTTGATGATGATCCCACACCCACAATAAAAAAAAAAAAAAGGAAGATTTATATAGCGGGATTAGCTCAATTGGTTCGATTGATCAGAAATAATAAATATTCTTTATATGTAAATTGTAAGATAGAAATTTGGATTGACGGGAAGACTTGTAATTTATTCTTTTAACAGGGAGTTCTAGAAGTTTTGAGAGCTTAAGATTAAATGTAGAAATTTAGATTGACGGGATGATCTATAATTTATTTCTTTTACAGCTCTTAAATGAGAGTTCTAGAAGTTTTGAGAGTTTAAGATTAAAGGTAGAAATTTAGATTGACGGGATGATCTGTATTTTTTTTTTAACGGTTTTTAGATGGGGGTTCTTGAAATTCTGAGAGGTTAAGATTAGTGTAAAAATTTTATGTATAAAAAAGGGAAGATTTGAGGAAGAAAACATTGTCCTTTGGCCTTTGGGCATTGGTGAAGTTGCAGTAGTGAGTGCATAGCTAGCTACAAGCTATCTTCTCTTTTATCTCTCCACTTTGTTTATTTCCGCTTTAGGGTTTTTTTCACCAAAAGTGTCAAGAAGTGGTAATACCCTCAGCCCATTCTTGGTTTCTCGTACCAAATTACACCTCTTTTTCGTGTTTGTCTCGGAAATCTTTATGTGATAATTATTTGGTGGGGTGAGAGTGAGTGAGACTACTACAATTCCTGCAACAGTGTAGTTACTGTGTTCTGGGATTTTGGGTGTGAATTCATTCCATTTTTTCTTTTTTTGCTGTGTTATTTTATTTTATTCCATGTTTATCTGTCTGGTATGGAGTTCCATGTGTTCTTGTCCACCCCCCATATCCTTTGCTTCCTTGCAGATTACAGACCCTTTCTGATTTGATTCTTTTTGGGAGCTCATAAGGTGAGAGTTTAGTTCTTTCTTTCTTTGTTTATATGTTAGGTTAGAAATTAGAAATTAGAAATTAGAATCGTTGATTAAGCAAAGGGGATTTGGTGTGGTGAAATAAAGGGGATATGGTGTCGAGATCATATTCAAACTTGTTGGAGTTGGCCTCCGGCGAGGCGCCGTCGCCGTCGTTTGGCCGGATGAGCCGCCGGATTCCGCGGATTATGACGGTGGCCGGAATCATGTCGGATTTGGACGATGATGCGTCGGAGAGTGTGTGCTCGGACCGATCCTCATCGTCCGCTCAGAGGGATAGGATTATAATTGTGGCAAATCAGTTGCCAATTAGGGCACAGAAGAAAGGGGGAAATGAGGGGAAAGGATGGATTTTCAGCTGGGACGAGAATTCGCTTCTCCTCCAGCTGAAAGATGGATTAGGGGACGATGAAATTGAGGTTATATACGTAGGTTGTTTGAAAGAGGAAGTTCATCCCAATGAACAGGACGAGGTTTCCCAGATTCTTCTGGAAACCTTCAAGTGTGTGCCCACTTTTTTGCCACCTGATCTGTTTAGTAGGTACTACCATGGCTTCTGTAAGCAGCAGCTGTGGCCGCTTTTCCACTACATGTTGCCCTTGTCGCCCGATCTGGGCGGGAGGTTCAACCGCTCGCTGTGGCAGGCGTACGTGTCCGTGAACAAGATATTCGCGGATAGGATCATGGAAGTGATTAACCCCGAGGATGATTTCGTGTGGATTCACGATTATCACCTCATGGTGTTGCCCACCTTCTTGAGGAAGCGGTTTAATCGAGTGAAGCTCGGGTTCTTCCTGCATAGCCCCTTCCCGTCGTCCGAGATTTACAAGACTTTGCCTATTAGGGAAGAGCTCTTACGAGCTCTCTTGAATTCGGATTTGATCGGGTTCCATACGTTCGACTATGCCAGGCATTTCCTCTCGTGTTGTAGCCGGATGTTAGGGCTATCTTACGAGTCTAAACGAGGCTACATAGGGCTCGAGTATTATGGTCGGACTGTGAGTATTAAAATTCTTCCGGTCGGGATACACATGGGGCAGCTTCAGCAAGTGCTTAGCCTCCCGGAGACTGAGGCGAAAGTTGCAGAATTGATGAAACAGTTTAATGGTCAGGGAAAGACAATGCTGCTCGGAGTTGACGATATGGATATATTTAAAGGGATTAGTTTGAAGTTACTTGCAATGGAACAGTTGCTTCTGCAGCATCCCGAGAAGCAGGGGAAAGTTGTTCTAGTGCAGATAGCCAACCCTGCCCGGGGCAAAGGAAAGGACGTGAAGGAAGTGCAGGACGAGACTTACACAACGGTGAAACGGATTAATGAAAACTTTGGCAAACCCGGGTATGAACCCGTTATCTTGATCGATCAGCCGCTGAAGTTCTATGAACGGGTTGCTTACTATGTTGTGGCGGAGTGTTGTTTGGTGACTGCGGTTAGGGATGGAATGAATCTCATACCTTATGAGTATGTAATAAGCCGTCAAGGAAACGAGAAACTGGAAAAGGTTTTGGGATTAGAGTCACCCGCTGCCAAGAAGAGCATGCTGGTCGTATCCGAGTTTATCGGGTGTTCCCCGTCTTTGAGCGGAGCAATTAGGGTAAACCCGTGGAATATTGATGCAGTGGCAGATGCCATGGATGCCGCTCTGGTGATGGCTGAGCCCGAAAAACAGCTTAGACACGATAAACATTACAAGTATGTTAGCACCCATGATGTTGGCTATTGGGCTCGTAGTTTCTTGACAGATTTGGAGAGAACGTGCAAGGATCACGTAAGACGCAGATGCTGGGGCATTGGATTTGGATTAAGTTTTCGGGTTGTTGCACTCGATCCGAATTTCAGGAAGCTTGCAATGGATTACATAGTTTCGGCATATAAGAGGACAAGAACCCGGGCTATCCTATTAGATTATGACGGCACTTTAATGCCTCAAAATACAATTGACAAGAAGCCGAGTGCTAAAACCCTTGAAATTCTGAATACTTTGAGTAGAGATAAGAACAATATGGTTTTCATTGTGAGTGCTAGAAGCCGAGAGAAATTGGATGATTGGTTTTCGTCTTGCGAAAAACTTGGGATTGCTGCTGAGCATGGCTATTTCTTGAGGTATGATTCTCTCACTAATCTTTGATTTTTACATTCTACTGCTAATCTGCTATATGCCATGAATATGAGCTTTAACTCGGAGTTGCGGTTTTATTTTTTCAGGGTGAAGAAAGAGGAAGAATGGGAGACTCGGGTGCCAGTAGTGGAATGCGGGTGGAAACAAATTGCAGAGCCCGTCATGCAGCTTTACACTGAAACTACTGATGGATCAGCGATTGAAGACAAGGAAACTTCGATGGTTTGGTGTTATGAGGATGCAGATCCCGATTTTGGATCTTGCCAAGCTAAAGAACTTCTCGATCACCTCGAGAGCGTCCTTGCTAATGAGCCTGTCACGGTTAAGAGCGGGCAGAATACCGTGGAAGTTAAGCCACAGGTATGCATTGTTTACTACTTGGTAAAGCGCATTACTGTTGTCTCTCGTTGGATTCTCATTACCATGTTAACACTGGTTTCAAGTTAACGATTAGCAGCAACGAAAAGTTGAGCATTGAGATCCAAAAACTTTTCAAATGCTCAAATGCCAGACCTTTTCTCATTTTCCAAATAATGAAGATTTTCAAAAGTGTAATTAACTTCATCAGGTTAGATTAAGAAAAAAAAAACAAGTTTTTCTTGCACTCTATAGTGAGCTTAGGAAAGCTCGTTATGAGTCTTTGCACAGTGTGGCTAAGTCAAAAACCAAGCAGGCAGAGAAGATTGACATTAGATAATCTGTTTTTCTTTTTCCTCCTTTTTCGGAATAATTGAGGGGAATGAGGATTTAAATCGAGATATCTTATATGGAGTCTCAAGCCTCTACCACTTTATTACGAGTCCTTTGCAAAGGTTAGGTGAGAAGACTGAAGACCTAATTCCATGAGGTGCTTTCGACCTCTTATTAGATAATTTCTTCAGTAACTTGTTGAGGTAAATTTAACTGTCATTAACCTTTCATAGGAATAGTAGACGAGCACACACAAGAACATGGGGGCAACTCCCAACCGAGTTGGTCGGATAATTGGCTCTGTAAGCACAAGGTCTCAAGTTACATTCCTCATGGAAGCTGCCTATTGGGAAAACCTTCTAGGTTTGAGCCAGTTAGTTAGGGTCCCAAGATGGTTTTTATTTAGAGGGCCACCTTCGGGTAGTGGGAGCGTGCTTTCCCGTAAATCAATGACTTTATGAGAAACTTGACCCTCAAGTTTGTACCAGTGCTTAAATTTATCTGATCCCCCACTTCACAGGTATTATTTTTGAGTTGTCATTAACAGAGGTCAAGTGAAAATCTTTTAAGATTAAATATTGATTTACTTTCTCATTGTAAAACTGTTGCATGGCATGTTCAACAATTATGAGGAAACATTTAACATGTTTTCATAATTTCATCTCTCTCTTTATGCATGTCAAAAAGGGTGCTAGGGACTTGAATCCATGACCTAAAGTTCATGATGTGCACTCCAGTCCACTTGGTAGTATATTTATGCACAATGCCTGTACGAGCAGCTCAATTGATTCCTTAGTGGTAGACTGTGGGCAAGACACAAGATCTAGTCTTGCCGTCTTGGTAGCTGGAGTTTCACCCAATGTGGTGAGCTCAGACACTGGTCTTCCCACCTAATAGGTCGCTGAGCCACCGTGATTTATCCTTCCACTTTTTTGTCAGGCCAGGGTAGGGTGTGGTGGCCTTGTGGGTGAGGAAATTTCACATTTTGTGGGCAAGTATATTTATGGAATATATTTGGTATATGGCAACCATGAAATGTTACCATTTTGATTTAATTATGCTGATTCTATTTTAAGCGGGTTTCTGAGTTCATTCATCTCCTTCTATACTATCAAAATTGCTTCATTTTAGGAAGAGGGATTTGAAACAGCTTTTACGAATTCATGTTCGAATCAACTAATTTCAGCGATACATTAATCTGTAGGGTGTGAGCAAAGGGCTTGTAGCGAAACGCCTACTCTCCCTGATGCAAGAGAGGGAGATGTCACCGGATTTTGTTCTGTGCATAGGCGATGACCGATCAGACGAAGACATGTTCGAGGTGATTATGAATTCGGTGGCTAGCCCGTCCATGGCCCCGAGTGCAGAAGTGTTTGCTTGCACCGTCGGTAAAAAGCCGAGCAAGGCTAAATACTACCTCGACGATACAGTCGAAATCGTTAGGTTAATGCAGGGCTTGGCATCTGTTGCAGAACAACAACAAACGGCCCTTCTATAAGTATATATATGTAGGCAGAGACAGGATGGTTTGTGGAAGAGTTTGTAAATTACTCCGTACAAAAAAAAATATTTAGCAAAAGACGATTGCGAGGAAACATTGAATGTTACATGTTATTGTTTTGGATTTCGCCAGATGCTTGGTTAAAAACTTATATTGATTTGGTTGCCGTTCCAGGATTGTGTTCATTTGCTGAATTGCTGGTTTGGTTTGTATTCTTCTGCTTTTTTTTTTTTTTTTTTTTTCGCAGAATCCATTTTTGAGTAGATTTGAATTTAGATGGTTGTTCTTAGCAAAGCCTGTTGGGCTTCATGATTCTAGATGGTGGTTTTCATGGTTTGATTCGAGTTTAGACTCATATGTAGAGATGGCTTAGCAATGGTTATACAATTTTGAATTTTGATATAAAAATTATATAAAAATTATGTACATTCAGTTAACATATTTGGTATGTACAGTTAATAATTTGATAATTATTAATACATAATATAATTATGTACTTTCCGTTAACATATTTTGTACCTATAGTTAACAATTTATGTACATGTAAACAAATAATTCGATAATTGTTGATACATATATAATAGGTAGAGGTATAGAAATTATCAACTGCAGATACAAAATGTATTAATATAGATATAAAATTTAAAGATTATTTTTTAATTAGAGCATACAATGCAAAATAGACCTGGTCTATGGTATAATTTGTCATAGCTTAAAAGCTTATTTAAAATTGAATTAATTCTGAATTGGGTCAGACCTAATAGGGTTTAGGTTCATGATTTTTAGGTCCGGACCAAAGCTACTCTATAGGGCACTTGTATTGGTCCATCTATCTAAAGGCTCGAGCCCAAGCTCGAAGCTGCTTTGGGCCTAGTCTAGTTTGGTAACCCCTACGACTCTACGCAAATTTTAGATGGTTGTTCTTAGCAATGTATTATAACAAAATGATATCATTTTGATTAATGTATTGTGGATCATGATCCACCGTATAATGACTGACGACCCTACTCACATGTTACAATACTTGGGTCTATATTGAAACATGTTTCAACATTCAATGTAATTTTTTTTCTGAAGCCCAACAAAGTCAACGTTGCCCCCACTGAAGCTCAAACCCATGACCTCCCACTTAGACAAATCACTTCATACCGCTTGACCACAAGGCCTTTGGCATAGTTAGTTCAAATTCAAATTATTTGTCTATTTGCCTACAAAATGACTCCAAGGCCCTAGTCACGACCCGATAAAACAGTAGGCAAGTAAATTACAGTGACTTAGCGGTCCATTAGGTGAGAAAATCCATGCTTTGTGCCTACCACATCTCTATTTTTTTTTTTTACTTGTAATTCAAAATTAAGAGTCTATATTAGTTGGGGTCCCTTAACTATTGCGATTTACACGTAAAAGTTCCCCATTTAATTTTTTACTCAATTTAATCTCTAAACAACTAGAACCTTACCTAAAATAGTCCTCTATTACATTTTTTGTTAACTCTCCGTATAAGCTAGGGGTATACTTGTCCTTTCAAGTCCCAAAAAAAAAAAAAAAAAAGAAGAACAAGGCACTCTAAATTCCATCCTTAGTAGACTTTTCTTGTAAAATCCTAAATTTCAGTTACAATTAATTACATTTAACAAGATGAATGGATATAAATAGACACATAAATATCGTCACTTGATTTATAAATGAGAATTAAAAGGGGGAAAAAACAGAAGATTGAGGTTATGATTTTACTTATTTCCTTTGATTTTGAACAAAGTCTCAGCGGAATGGTTATGAGAAGAAGCTTGATCACCTTTGCAAGGACGAGTATACCCCTGGCTTGGATTGAGAGAGCGTAAAATATAACAGAGGACTACTTTAGGTTAGGTTTTAATTGTTTAGGGATGAAGTCGAGTAAAAAATTAAACAGGGAACTTTTACATGTAAATTGCAATAGTCAAGGGACTTTAACTGTTATAATCTCCAAAATTAACTTTGTAAGTTATTGTACTAATTTTTAAAATTGTAAAATTTTAATTTCTAGAAAACTTTATAAATGTACAAATAGTATACTATTTAACACGTGTGAAAAATAATATTAAAAATATTTTATGATCTATAAACATAAAATTTTATGTTAATAAATTAAGTGAGTTGGTCAGGCAATCTAAATATATGGGTTGAACCAACACAAACTACGTTCTAATGTTAAACTGCCACGACCAATTACCGTGATATATAGGCTTGTATAGGTTCAATTCGAACCAAACTATTTGACATCACTATTGTAGTTTCTCGACATTCATTATAAAATTAATTTGAATCTCCACCTTTTAGACCGCACTAGTTAAAAGAAGAATGCACAAAGAAAGACCTATTAGAAGTTGAATAGACATGTACGTTGAATGGACTATTTTATTTTATTTTTACCAATCTTCATTAAAATTCTTATAATAAGACTGTAACACAGTACCTATCACATCTTGCTACATTTATCGTTTTACGAGCATTAATATTCGGTGTTATTGAGTGGAAGAGACTCGTCCATCCTTAATCAAAGGTCAAGGGTTCGATCAGCAAGAGAATCGACGGTGGAAACCCTGGGCCTACCATTCAGCAGGAAGATTAATCATTGTGTTCGGTGGACGACGGTAGAAATCCTGAGCTACACCCAAAAAAAATTATTTTACGCGCATTGATATTTTATTTTATTTTTTTTGAAAGTGATATTTTATTTTATTTATTTCTTTTATAAACCATGTTTGTAAAAAGTCTATAAATCATGACAGGTAAATTGTTTTGTACAATAGGCTTGATTAGGAGGAAGAGATGTTGATAAAAATTAAACTCGTGACTTTTAAGTACGAAAATCATAAACTACCTGCCCTTCGCTCCTTTCAAATATTTTTTGACGTATATAAATAGAGTCAATTACGTGCATTTTATGGATATGTGGCGGATAATTCAAGTCGCATGAATTCTTTGACAGAAGAAACATTAGTAATAAGTCAAGTCCAAAATTATAATATAAGTATTAATCAAGAAATTGTTAATTTAATTTGACTAATGAATAATAAATAGTTGGTTAAATAAGATAGGTAAATTGAGACATATGAAGTATATATTTAAGACGTGTTATATAAAATCGTTAAAACAAGTGTTTTTGTGTTTAATTATTATTATTATTATTTTTTTACTTATATTCTTTAATATTTTCTTATAATTTTTTTTAATGTTTAATCGAATTTTTAATATAGTTACTAAATATATAAATTTTATATATTAATATTAAATTAAATATTATAAAAAAACTGAATTGTAAATAACTTGAGTTAAGTCTTATTAATTGTACATTTGTACCATACATAAAATGAGATGGATGATGTAATATTCATTTAGTAAAAATGTACTCCGTAATATTTTTCTAGGGGTCAACGAGTATTATAGTTTCACTTAAAAAATATTTTACTTACTGATAGTATTATTTTTATGTTAGTTTAAATTAGCATTTATTTTATTAAATTGCTATAGTTAGCTAATTTTATACCTATTTCTATTTATTATTTTTATAAGTAATTTTTAATAATATTGTTAATATTAGGGGTTGTTTTTGTTACTAAATTAAGTTTGTTATTTAAGTTTGACAGCCAAATAAATTCTTACCCTAATTTAATAAGGTTATTATTATTATTATTATTATTATTATTTTTCTTCAGTCAAAGAAGCCGATAAACGAGAGAGATCAGCGACGATGGGCGAAAGAAGAGGATCGCGAACTGAGCTACTGGACGACGTTCCTTGGTTCAAGAGTCTTTTTCGGCTATCCTTCATCTGAATCACGGAAGTACGGTTAAAGCTTGATGTATAAAAGGACTTCCGGTTGGTCACCATTTTTCATCATCAACTGGCCCGGATCAATTCCGGTGGCGGTGAGCAAAAACCCTCCGTTGGCGGCAGAAAATCTGATCGGTACGTTTGGGTTCGGTGTGCGGCAGCGATCGAATTCTGGGCGTGCAATTCTTCTAGGTGCAGGAGTCTTGATTTTGCTGATTACATTCGCAGCAGTGGCAATACTTTTGATAAGCTTCCTTTTTATCATTTATCAATGTATTTGGCTTGAATATTTTAATTAGTTCATTGAGTTGGATTTTTAAGTGGTAGTTGATTAGGAGTTTGCTTCTGCAATATTAATTCAAATTGGAATACTGTGGCCGTAGCTTTGATTAAGCACCTCTTAATGATTGCTTATCTCTTAAACATGATTTACTAACTTTTATTTCTCTAGGAACAAGATGAAATTACCACAGTAGGTTGTGTTGTTTAATTGTCAATCAAATTATGTTTTATCCTATGGTCTTGAGTTGTGATTAATTGTGCTTTAATCTGGCCAATTTTAGCATAGGTTAATCTTTTGATGAGAATTATCGAGTATACACCATGCCTGATAATTCAATGCTTTGTAGGATAAAAAGATAAATGATTTGGTTGTCTTACTGAGTTATTTATTTGGTTCTTAAACCCGGGTATTCCGTAGTTCTTCCTGGCTTAACGGGTTTTAATCGTTTGAATAAGTATCTTAAGTACATGAACGGTTAGAATACGTGACTTAATTTGGACGCCATACGGATTAGTCACATAATAGTTAGAACGAACCCTTAATTGATTGGCAAGTTGAACTAATCTGCAAAAACTAGTTATGGTAGTTGATTCATGTTCCTAGGTTTTTTCCAGCTTGATTGTTATTCGATATTCTGGTTCTGTTTATTTGTTTACTTTCCTGAGCTTTGATTCAATTATTTTACATTTGCGTTTATTCTTCTCTTTGCTATTTGCTCGGAGCATTTTGAATTGTAAGTTCGTTATTTTATTTTCAAGTCATTATATTGCATTGTATAAATTGCATCGTATTAATTCCCTGTGGGATCGACCCTTGCTTTTGCACACTATCACTACAACTGATTCGTGCACTTGCGAGGACTTATTAAATTGTCCATCACTTACTTCTTAAGTGTATTACTGAAAATGTAATATTTTCAGTGAACATGTATTATTTGTTGACTAGCTATAGAAAAGTATTTCCGTCCCATTTTATTTGATTGGTGGTTCAGTTAATGATATTTGACTGAAGTTATTTATAATTTATTTTTTTCATAATATTAAGTTTATTATTAGTATATAAAATTATATGTTTAGAAACTACATCAAACGTACTATTGAACACAAATAATAATAATAAGAATAAGAAAATGTTACATAAAATATGCAAAGAAGAAAAAAGTTAGTTTGACTAATGAATAGTAAACATAACATGTAAAATGAGATAGAAGATGGAGTATTATATATTCATTAAAAAAATATTTTATATACATACATATATATATATATATATATATATATTCACGTGATATGGTCTCACAATCAATTAAATTAAGCATATTGATTTAAAAATCAAACTTTTATGTCTTTTGATAATTATATTAAACTTTAAGTTCGATTAATTTAATACCAAACTTTGGTATATAAAAGAATAAGCTAAAGTGACCTTAGACATACATGTAATAGTCATTTTCTCAACAATTCTGAGTCTCACATTTCATATTATTATTCTTTCGTTGTAATATTATTCCAACTTTATTTCTTTGCTTAGACTACTTTTATATTCGAAAACCTTTTTGTAATGTCGCAATTAAATAGTGTTTGAAGTTTGAACTTGACATACTACATATGTTTGATTATTTTTTAATTTTTTTTTTGATACAATGAGTACAACATACTTGATTTGTAAATAAATAAATTAATTAAAGGCACGTGTAAACTGCCAAGACCTTGTGGTTTAGTAGCACCAGGTTACACTTACATATGGAAGGCGATATTGACTGTGCTTCAGTAAGTTGAGAAAGTTGTTATGAACAAATATTACATGCACATTTATATTCTAGAAGTTCATAATTGGCGCAGAAAGGACCAGAGCCCAAAGGTGGACCCTGGTCCATGGTATGACGCTCCATTGTACCCTTGAGATCGGACCTCGGCTTAGCCTCGGGTGTTTGCATAGGCTCCATCGCTCTCATCTTGGGTCTGCTTTTGTTGGGACGAATAAAATATTTCTATCATAATAAATTATCACATCAAACATCTTAATATAATTAATGAGATTCAACAAGTAACTTTTGAATAATAGAATCATCAAACTCCGAAACAAAAGTCAAGTGGCTTCGATTACACGGTGTTTGCTTGTTTGTATATAACGTTTAGAACAAAGGTTGTTGCTATGAATAGACAACAAAACACTGCGATTAAATCCATGATTTTGTGGACATAAATGGAGATTTGAAGAATACTTGTTTTGATTATTCACACATGGACCAGTGGTGGCGGGGAAGACAAGACTTGGTCATTCTACATAAAATGTACTAATAGGTTATAGTTGAGGTTTACATTAACAGTCCGTTTCGAAATATGTCGACCAAATATCTAGGTCAAGTCAATGGGATGGATAATAAAGAATGTACTCTCTACTTTTTTCTAAATAATTGATTTTTTTGGGGCCATATTATTGTTAGTATTGATGATGCATTTGAAAGTCTCAACCCAAGTTTTTAGATTAATATCAATACAATAATTAATTTGAAGTTTGAGAGAATAAACCATTTATAGCTATGTATATTAGAAAAGTTACATGTGGATTTACAACTAGTACTTTATTACCGATTTTGAGCAGAAATCAAGGGGAACTTATAATTGGTGACCTTGAGATTAGTGATAACAGTCTATCTTGTTGTCTTCTAGTGATTCTGATCGAGAGTTAGGACTCAATATAATTTAGCCGTAGTTCTTGAACCGTCATTAATAACACTAAATAATAAAAGTATTTTTTTATTAACGACAATAACTTCCGCTATTATTTTATTAAATAAATTAATATATATTTAGGGCAGTTTTAGAAGTGCCTTTAAATGCAACAAGAATAGCCGCTAAATAAGTGATGATTAAAAGAGCTATCAAAACGACCCGTGCTTTTGGACGGGTTGGGTCGATGAAATCCCAACCCGTCCCGTATAACTCAGGTGGGAACACGGGTTATACGGGTTGGCCCGTGGGTTAGACGGGCCAACCTGTATAGCCCGTGTTCCCACCCCCCACCCGCACCCCATCTCTCTCCCACCCTCAAATATATCATGTAAATGTGGTATTGTATTAATATTTTAAAATATTGTTGCTAACAAGATTTGAGCCCATGCCCTTTCACATGACTAACAACTATTTAAACCAACTATGTAAAGGACCTTTGTTGAACATTTTTATATACAGATATATTTATTTAGATCATTCAAGCATTATATATAATTTATTTATATTAAATTTATTACAAGTATTAATTAATACATTTAATTGTATCTTTATAATAATAATAATATATAATTTATTTATATTAAATTTATTATTAGTATTAATGAATGCAATTAATTGTATCTTTATATAAATATTAATATAAAATTTATTAATTTATTTATATTAAATTTATTACTAGTATTAATTAATACAATTAATTGTATCTTTATATAAATATTAATATAAAATTTATTTATAAAATTAAAATGTAATTATATATATGTGTGTATGTATGTGTAGTGTGTGTATAATCTGTATATATATAAACATGCATGGTGTTTGTTTGAAAGGTTTGATGTGCTTGGTTGGAAATAGTCTTATTTCTTGACTAAGAGGTAAGGGGTTCAATTCTTAACTTAAACAAAGTAAAACAATTTTTAATAATATTCATTCAAAAACATTTAAAAGAAAAAAAAACGGGCTGGCCCATTTAGCCCGTCAGCCCGGCCTACACGGGTTGGGTTGGCCAAATCTCAACCCGTCGGCCAACCCGAGATGGGCCAGCCTGTATGGGCCGGGCTGGCCCGTTTTGACAGCTCTGAATTGAACATACACAAATTCTCTTGGTTGTATAAAATCGCTGCTAAATTGTTCTCGACACATTATTTAATCATGATTGAATAACGAACCGCCGAAAAAACAAGCACATCGATTCATAAACACAGCTTATTAACATATTAATTGCCGCTAAATAACCTATTTGGTGTATCGTATGAGTTCACAATATAATGAACTCAATATGAACTTATATTTCTACACTTTTCAAATAATTACATACAAATACAATTATCAATTTCTTTGTGAGATAAGGTCAAGGGAAAAAATTTGCCAAGTCTTGGAAAACTATGCATGTACCCGTGATCATGTCCTTCAGCTCCAAGCACACGGCAAGAAAGAAAGAAAGAAAGAAATGGAATTGATCTGATCGAAAACTACCTATAGTGAGACCAATAATATAATATAATAGTGTTCACATTATATTATTAATGCAAATCTCACCACACTTGCAGTCAAGTCTTGGAGGTCACCATCGTATCATGCACCTCTATAAAGGCATAATCCCAAGCCATATAATTGTATGGATTCAAAAACGATAAGTGTATGTACTCTCACGAAATAAAACATCTTTTCATATATATTGTTTTTATTAGAAAAAGAAAAAGAAAGAAAATTGTGCATGACTCACTTTTGTTTTAATTAATCAGAGCATGTTAATAAGCCGTAAGCACAGAGTAAAAATATTGCTTTTATATAAAAAATAATGATCAAATAAATCATTTAACTACATATATACACAAAATAAAACAATCCAGCTGGAGACGGTTCCCAGCCTTATAAGGAAAAATATACTGTAATACTTTTGAAGACACATGTAATATTTTATATTTGATGTAAAAGTATTACTTTTTTCATTAAATTATTATATTTTCTTTTATAAGTAAAATATAATACTTTGATGAAAAAAGTTATACTTTTACATCAAAATGTAAAAGTATTACATTTTACTTCAAAAGTATTGCATTTTCTTATATAAGTAATAAACAGTTTGTTCATGATTTAATATTACATTTGTTAATATAAGTATTACATTTCATCTTGACCCGATCCGTTTCACATATAAAGATTCGTGAGATGATTTTACACAACTTTTTGTCTAGAGTAAGATGTTTATAAGACCATAGTCTCTGTTCAACTTTAGCCGCGTGCTCTTAATTTCTAGCAAATTTTCACGTTTGTTAATAAAACAACAGAGAAGATTATTATTATTAATGAGAATTCAACGTAACTCACAATGCCATTAGGCTATGTGTGGGAACACGTGAATGTTGAATTACTACCGAATCTAAAATCTAAACATGATGTTAAATCCACACGACATTACTAAAGAATTTGTCAATTACTAATCACTTAAAAAAAAATACTGTACACCAAAAAACTAAATGAAATTCATTTAATTTTTAAATTTCTTTATCCACAAAAAGTAAAATTTTTCGTCTCAAAAGTCTCTATATCTCGACTCTATAAAATTGTGGAGAGATAAATCACAGTGACTTAGCAATCCATTAAGTAGGAGGAATAGTGTTTAGTACTCACAAGAAATCACCCACAAGAGGGTGAAACTCAAGGTAAATACTTTCTTAAAAATAAAGATGAACAATTAGTGTTTAGATACAATTTAAAATACTAAATAATATGATTATCTACTATTATAAATAGTACTCCGTAACATTTTAACAATATAATTGATGAGCCCGGGATACGGCCCAAAGAATAATTAAAAAATGGGCTTGACTAGGGAGATCCAATTAGGAAAGTGGAGGTGGATCGAGCATAACCGGAAAAAAACAAGCGGTGGGGAGGGGCGGTTGGCCTGGGCTGAGGGAGCGTCGACTGGCAAACCCGACGCCAGATCTCGGTCCACCGGCAAGTGGCAGACCTTGTGGGGGTCAAGCGAACCGCTGAAGGGTGGCAGGCGGACTGCTCTCGGGTCCTTGACCTTGGCGCCTTTTGGTCCGTTGTTGGAGTGCCTTGGTTGTCCACTGGCGATTGGAGAGCCTCAGCTTGGTTCACCCGGCTATGACGGATCGCCTAGGTGAGTGGAGGGTTACGTTGTTCGGTAGAGGGGTGAACCGCTCGGGAAGACGAATCACTTTGGCAGTTAGGGATGCAGTTGGCAATGTCCAGAACGTAGCCTATGATGTGGCACGTGAGGAGATATTTGACCAGAGAGCGCGACACCTAGTGGGGCACACGTACGGCGGAGGAGGGCAGAGTATTGTGGTCCACGACGTGTGGTCCTATGAGTAGTATAAAGGGAGGGGAGAGGGTCTCCGTTCCAAGGCATCATCATAAGTTCTCCTCCTCTCTTGACTTTGCCATCCGTGGCGTAGAAAGAAAAAAAATAAATTTAAGTTACAAAAAAAAAAAATACAGGGAAACAAGTATTAATTTATTTTTGAAGATAACAAGTATTAATTTATTAAAATTAAAATTATAAATAATTTTAAAAATTCCTCAATCATTCATTTACAAATAATCAAAATTTGGAACCCTTCAAAAACCTGAAATCCTTGTAGAGACCTCAATTTTAGAAATTCCTTTGACAAAATAAATGTATTACAAACATTTTTAACCAAATAATGAAGGAAATCGTTATTAAACAATAATTTAAAAATTTATTTTTAAACTTTTGATCCAAGCTCTTTTGTAAAACCATTTGTGTGGAGGATGAGAAATAATAGGCTTACCAAACGGTATGGAGGAATGAATAGAAACACTTGAGCTCACAAATATGAAATATAAATATTCTAAGCCTTTTACAACAAGTTCTTATTTCTTGAGCTATTATCCCTCCAATTTCAAAACCATTGTATTTCTCTTTTCTTTTAAGTTTGGAACTCTTAATAGATCAGTCTTGTTGGAGAGTAAAGTTCCTTTAATCTAATATCTGCAACTATAAAAACACTTAACAACTAATTAGATTAACCAAGGGCGTGTTTTGTACCAACATGAGAATCATAATCAGAATAGGAATCAAATACTTGATAATTGGAATGAGTTCTAGTGAAAGTATTTTGTATGGCACGTGCGTTGACCCTCGGGTGTGTTTGCATGGGTAGTGTTCCCCGTACTCCTCGCGGGCACGCGGGGAGCTCGGGTACGTAGCGTTTTGGGGGCTGGTTGGGATAGTTGGGGCAGTTAACGAACATGACTATGTGAGATTCGTGTTTGGCTGAGGTTGGTGGCCTTGGGATGGTTGGCACGTGGGTGAATCTGCTTGGACTTCCTATAGTACGTATAAAAGGAGGGGGTCTACTTTGTACAAGGGACACCTCAAGGCACGATTGCATGCCTGGTTTAGTGGTCTTGTTTCCTTCTCCCTGCTTGCATACCTAAGGTTGATTCCTTGGGTAATCTAATTAGTGTTATTTATTTATTAGTCCTCTATTTATTTATTTATTATTTTGGTCTTTGTATCTATTCTTTTGGGTCTCATGTCTTGAGTAGTAAAATTATTATTTTTCTATCCCCGTTATATATTCTTTATACCGGTTTATGGTGGACCCGGTCCCGATAAAATCATCACAAATATTGATATTTGGTTATGTATGACCTTAAAATCGGAATACAATATAATTTTTAAAAATACATGCAAAAATAAAAACAAAAAATCAAGGTAATTGATCTTAAGAGTGACGATGAAGTGAGTAGACAATGTAGTGAGGAAGTCAATGAAGTGAAGAGAGATGCGTGAGTAGGCGACGAAATGAGGATGAATAAGATTGGAATGATACCTGAATTAAATTAGGTAATGAATTTTGTAATTATAGATGTAATCAAATCATATACCCCTAGTTGTAAAAAATTGTCAACCAAACAATGTGTATGTCTTTCATTCACCGTCATTGTGTTTAACCATATGAACCAAACACATTTTAATTTGTTATCATCAAAACTCAAAAATAAGATTAGAAGGCACAAGTCCAACGACTACAAATATACCGATTAAGCTATTTCCTTTATTAATCATTCAACTCAATAAATTAGCTAGTCAAATGCAAGAAAAATTAGTCTCAAAAGGAGTTTCAAAACGGGTAAAATATGATTTTTGTATTTAAAAATCACGAGTTTAATTCTTACCAATACTCTCTTAGTCAAGCATAACACATGAATTCTTTCTAGTTTGATTTACCAATGAATACCTTTATCAAAGTATTATTATTATTATATAGGGAAAATGACACTTTTTCCCCCTATGTTATGTGCTTATAGCACTTTTCCCCCTGTGTTATTAAAGTGACAGTTTTTCCCCCTGAAATGTTAAATTGACATTGTTACCCTTAAAAATAATTATTTCATTTATTTTTCTTCTTCAACAAATTATTACTTATAGGTATGGATGATCACGATTCGGTTCGAACCTAACCAAACACTGTAGCAATCATACCGAAATAGTATAGACGGTTCTGGTTACGATTCATAACCGAAAAAATAAAATTAAATAATTGTTGAACCGTGAACTGGAACTTAACCACAGTCATATATAGTAAAAATGATCAAACACTTATTTTGATAAATCGGTACGATTCGGTTCCATTTTCGATTTTGAACCGCCAATCAAAACTTATTTATTTATTTATTTTTATAATTTTATTTCTAATTTAAAAATAGTCTAAATTCAACAATTATTTTATTTTATTTTTTCGGTTCTAAATCGTAACCGTAACCGTCTATACTATTTAAGTTCAATTGCTACAATGTTCGATTAGGTTCATATCGAACTGTGATCTTCCATACATATTAGTAATAATTGGTTGGAGAATAAAAATAAATGAAATGGTTATTTTTAAGGGCAAAAATGTCAATTTAATATTACAAGGGAGAAAACTACCACTTTTAAAATAACTTAGGGGGAAAAAGAAAAACTGCCACTTTAATAACACAGGGGGAAAAGTGCTATAAGCACATAACATAGGGGGAAAAAGTATCATTTTACCTATTATATATTTTTAAATACTACATCCGATATTTCTACTACCGTGAAACTAATTCAAATTCAACATTGAATTCAACTAACATTTAGAAAAAAGCATTTGAACAACAAAATATCCTTAGCTGAATGGATAAAATTAGTGTTTTTTTTTTAACTGCGTCGTGATTTAAGTCAAGTCAAAAGAAGTGTGAAACCAAACTGCTGTTTATGAATCTCATTATTTTTTTCACAATAAATATAAATATATAATAGATTCACACATTGGTATATACTTATTAGTGTCCATACAAGAGACATGGTCAAAGTAAAATGGTGGCTATATTCAAGCAAACAAACAACAAAATGAACCTTCCCTTTCCATTTTTCCCACTTCCCATCATCTTAAATCTCCTTTCAGACATATACACAAACACCTTACATCCATTAAAAAAAAACCATTGAAACTCTCTCTCCTTAAACCTCCTTCTCTCTCTCTAGATTTCGCAGAAACATATGATTAGACGACGATGAGCAACAATCATGCGATCATCGAGAGGGCGCTTAGCAGCCTGGGAAAAGGTTTCGACTTAACGTCGGATTTCCGGCTGAAATACTGCAAAGGAAAAGAGAGGCTGGTGATGCTGAACGACACGCACACCAGAGAGCTCCTCGTACCTGGATTCGGCGCCATCGGCGATGTCTCCATTGATATCAAGTGCGATAAAGGCGACCGGACGCGCTACCAGTCCGACATCCTCGACTTTAATCAGATGTCGGAGTTTTTCAACCGGAAATCGGCCGTGCCGGGGAAGATCCCGTCCGGGATGTTCAACTCGATGTTCGGGTTTCAGAGCGGGTCGTGGGCTACAGACGCGGGGAACACAAAGTGTTTGGGAATGGATGGATATTTCATCATTCTCTTTGATGTTCATATTGATCGCTATCCTCTTGTTCTCGTTGATGAAGTTAGAAATGCTGTTCCTTCTAGTTGGGATCCCGCTGCCCTTGCCAGGTAATTTTCTTTCTCTTTTCATCCCTCAATTATAGGGTTACTACTTTATATAATATAATTTTTAGTCCCTCAACTATAAAGTGAAGTTGAAAATAACACTTTTAATCACTAAATTATGAAAAAATAACTAACATAGCTATAAATTATTGTAGACTCCACATTTAGTTCCTCAGTTTGATATAGTACTTTGATGACAAAATCTGTTAAATATTTCTGTGACTTATCTAATCCTTCAATTGTCATTGAGGGATTATATTCACTATTGAGTAAAAATTGAGAAACTAAATATGAAGGTCTTAATATTAGAGGATTGAGTCAATTATTTTTTTCGTAATTGGAAAAGATTCACATGAAAATTTTACTTAGGTTTTAATACGCAATTGAAAGGTGGAAAGTGACGATGAATATAATCAAAGGATGAAAATTATTATTATTATTATTTATAATTCAAGGAAAAAAATATCATTTTCTGAATATAATTCGAAAGTGAATTTTATCAATATGGAATATTCTTATTTTATTAGAAGAGGGAGATTAAAGTGTGTCTGTCTATATATATATATAATTTTATTAGAATTATAGCAACCTCAATTCGTATTTTCAAAAAAAAAAAAAAAGAAAAAAAAAAAAGAAAAGGTGTGAAGTGCAATATAATTAGCTAGGTGACAGACTTTAGATTTTGATGTTACGTGACCCACTAGCGATTGAATGTTGACCTAAAAGGAGAGAATTGCATTATCAATTCCTCAATTATTTTTCTTTTAAAAATATTTTTTTAACTTTTAAGTGAATAAATAAGGTTGTTCATCACATTTTGTTCAAGTTGTCAATTTGGTCCGTCTGCTAAGTAGCGGTCCTAAATTGTATGTACAAAACAATGCGCGCACACATAATAACGTTACAAAGAACGTTAACGTGTTAGTATTAAGTATTAACCAATTGAGGAAAAAGTCTTCTATATTAATTAATGACAACATTCCACTTCAACCCTCTGGTAAACTTTTGAATATTATTAGTCTATCATGATTTATTCAATAAAAATTTGTTTAATTAATTAATAATTTATAAGAAATGCATTTGTCAACAGTCTCCCACCCCACAACCCAAAAACAAAGTCAGCAATGAAAGGCCAATACATGGGATGCCTTGCTGGTTTAGTAATGAATAATATTGAGAATATTACAATTACAATAATAAATAATTGAAAGAAATCTCAAAAGAATGCTTCAATTTGTCTTTTTCTTTAATTATTTCTTCCTTCAACATTCAACATTTGTTTATATTTTCTTTAAAAAGAATTTGACAATTTTGAGAAATATGGAAAATAAGAAATAATGAGAATTTTGACCGTGTTTAATTAATTAATTAATTTTTTGAAAGGAATTAATTAATTAATCAATTTCCAGAATTTTGAAGAAAAACTGAAACTGTGAAGTCAAAAACAACCATGTATAGGCTGCAGTCTTTTAATATTAATATTTATTTAGTAACGTCACATACCGCGCCACCTGCGGGCGCCTTCGAGAAGATAATAAATAATAAAAATAAAAATAAATAAAATAGTTAATATACTTTTTTCACGAGAGAAATTTATAGCTATTATTATCTGAATATGTGTATTGATAAAATCCCGTACTGTAGCTTTAAGACCTAGGTAAAGAATTATAAGAAAGTAAACCGATCTATATTTAACTATTTTTCTAAAACCAAGAAGACCGTTACTCGCATAAACCAGCCTATATTTAACTGAAAAATCTTAAATTTCTAACCATAAGAAAGTCATCAGAAAATTAGAGTTTTTAGTCAAAAATGACTTTTTCTTTAATCACATTAGGAATTCAAAAAATCCTCATATAGGAGGTAAAATTGAAATAACATTTTTCTACAATAAGTTTATATTTAGTTGTTTAGTTTGACTTCCTATTTTAATTTTCTGGTATTGAATCTCATTTGGAATCCTATTTATATTTCTTTTATTTTCGTAAATACACACTGCATTATTTGAAATAAATTTGGCTTAAAAAAATATTGATCTATCTTGTCTTGTGGATTATTTCATTTAATTAAATTAATAATTAATTAAATATATTTAAATTTGGCAGGTTCATAGAGAAATATGGGACACACATTATAGTTGGTTTGGGCATAGGAGGCCAAGATGTGGTGTTGGTAAGGCAAGATAAGTCATCAAATATGGAGCCTTCACAACTCAAGAACCATTTGGATAACCTTGGAGACCAATTATTTACTGGAATTTGCAACTTCTCCCCACACCAAATCAAAACCAAGGAACAATATAAGGTTAGTTGATTAAGAATTCTCACTTTAAATCTCTACAACTCATAATTGAAAAAATCGCTAGGCGCTCCTCGAGCGCCTAACACCCGGTGATTAATACTAAAATATTAAATATTAACCTAAAAAACATCTAGAGTTTAAACAATTTAGGGTTATTTCGCTCAAAATGAATAATAGTTAATCGGCCAACTAGGTCGGTGTTGGTGCCTAGGAAGTCTAGGCAGTAGCGCCTAAGCGGCTTAGTCGGTCGCCTAGACCACCGATTATGGTGATACGCTAGGCGGCCGGCCGACGCTTAGACTTGATTTTTGCAACACTGTTACAACTACGGGCACACAATTAATAGCCCTAATTTTTGTAAATGATTTTTTTTTTTTTTTTGTGTTACAAATTCTTGGTTGAAAATATGTATGTCCATATATTTTGCAGCCACCGGAGGCTTTCAACGTGTTCGATCCACAGCCTAACGTCTTCAACACATTCTCATCAGTCACAGCAAAAAATGTACGTTCCATCTCTTCACACTCAATTAATTATTTCCCTAATTAAAATCCAAAATAATATTTCTTTACATTTATTTGTGTCTTAAAATAAATACTACAATATTTATTACGCTCCAATTTTAGGCAAAAACTAAAATCCCCCAAAAAATTGTATAATCAAAATTACTACATGAATATGCATTTTGGGTGAAACCCGTATCGTAACCCTAGTCGACAATATACAATTCTTTTAGGGCGTCGAATTTAGAACATTCTAACTACCAAACTAACTGTCCAACTAATTTAACTGTGATTGTTCTTATTACGTTCATATACCAAAAACTGATATTCCTAATAAATTAATTAAAGTATAATATCTTTTTTCTTTTTAATTTTCCTAATTTTTTTAATATGGATTGATGAGTCAACCTGTTTGGTCTACGTTGTAATTACCTTCTTACGTAATAAGTACGAAATATAGTTTTTGGTACTTGACTTGATCTTCAAGTGTGAATATTGGAATTTGACTATGAATTTTTATTTATTTTTTGTTGCTTAAAAATGAAAACCCCACACGGCCACACGTATATACCTTGAACGACGCTGCAAAATTTTTTCAAAAAAAAAACGTAAAAATAAAAACGAGATAATTGGATTATAGTTGTATTATATTCTTTTGACTACATTATAAAATATAATTAAATTTGGTTGGTAAAATTCAATTGATGATTTCGATGTATTCGACGTAGTACCAACAATGTCGACATTATTGGTGTTGTCATTGACTTTGTGCTAAATGGTAATTAATGATATAAGGAACATATTTTCCAACTATTTGGACATTTTAATTGTGTTTGGTTTGCATGCATTAATTAATTAGAATAATTCCCTTCCATTTTTTTAAGGGACGTGCAGTGCATGCCCGCATGGCGCATGCATCTTTCAACCACGTCACTCTAATCTTATCTCATGATTTGAAAAACCTTATCCAATCTTAATAATGACCACCCCCTCCAAAAAAACAAAAAAATTTAATTAATACTATCAACTAGTTAAATTCAGTAACCTAATCAGCTAACAACTATTTACCAAACGCCCCTTAGTCTCATTGGTTTGTTGACATTGCGACATTTGATCCTTTTTGTAGGGGATAACAGTGATATGTTCAAAGAGAGGTGGGGACTTATCAGCCAACACGCACTGCGAATGGCTTCTAACGGTTCCATCAATGCCGGACGCAATTCATTTCAACTTCATCCCCATCACCTCTCTCCTTAAGGGTGTCCCTGGCAAGGGTTTTTTGTCACACGCCATTAATCTTTATCTTCGATGTAAGTATTTCTTTTTTATTCAATTCTCATCAATACGAACTTATTATCGAACTTCATTCATTTCAAATTAAAGAAACTTTCACACCTGCATAAAGATGGTGTTTGGTAAATACTAAATAGCTGTTAGCTGATTGAGTTAGTAGATTTGATTAATTAATAGCATTATCTGATTGTAGAAAGATGTTTAGTAAATTGACTGTTAGCTAATAACTTATTATATACAAAATGACTTTCTCAAAAAGTTGATCAAAAAAGCTATCATTTTATTACACATGTGCAGACAAGCCCCCAATTGCTGATTTGCAGTACTTTCTGGACTTCCAAGCACACAAGATTTGGGCTCCGGTCCACAATGATCTCCCCCTTGGCCCAACAACAAACAGATCCATTCGACCTCCGGCCCTACAATTCAACTTGATAGGCCCTAAGTTGTACATCAATCCCACTCAGGTATATTCTTTGAGTAATTTTTTAAATTTTAGTGTTTTGGAACAATAAATTAGAAGAAAATAAGTAAACATATTTTCTATGCTCCTTTCTAATAATTTTCATTTCTATAGAAAAATAAAATAAAAATTATTTAATTATGTCTAACAGGTAACAGTGGGGAAGAGACCAGTAACTGGAATGCGGCTTTATCTTGAGGGTGTGAAATGTAATAGGTAAACTTACTAATACTAATAATCACTTCTTTAATATATATATATATATATATTTCGAGTCAAAAAGAAAGTGCAACTATTGCTTAACGGCATAGTTAATTATTCTTCTGTGTAATAGTTAATAAACTATCTAAAAGAGATAAATTTTATAGTAGACATGCTCGACTAACCGGAAGTGTTGGCACATTTTATTTTCTATAAATTTTACTATTATCTGTATTTCGTAAAATAAATTAATTTGGTTATAAAATTAGAAACTTTGATGTTCTCAAAAAAGAAAAAAAAAAAATAGAAACTTGGATGCATTTGATTGAAGAAATGTGTGAATTCATTCTATTTTTAGGTTAGGCGTACACCTTCAACATTTGTCGAACACGCCGGTACTCCTGGAAGACAAAATGCAGGACGGGGGGACGTGGCGTGGATCAGAAGAAAGCGTGGATGAGCGATACTTCGAGCCCATCCAATGGAAGAAATTCTCCCACGTCTGCACTGCCGCCGTCAAATACGACCCCACCTGGGCATCCTCGCCGGACGCCTTCATCGTCACCGGCGCACAGCTCCACGTCAAATCCTATGATTCCAAAAACGTCTTACATCTCCGCCTGCTCTTCTCCAGGTAACCAACCAAACAGCAATAGCATCAACAATATCTTGAGATTAACAAAAACAATAATCAATAACATGACAGAAAGTAAACTAAAAAATAAATTCCTCCCACTATTATAATGAATCACATTTGATCATTAACTATTAAACCTTTCTAATTAAGTGCATGTCTATGGAATTTGTATCACATTTTGTCCTGTCAGTACAATTTTCTTGCTAATTATTGTTGGAAGTGCTCATTCTAGAAGAACAAATGCAGTACTCCTTCTAGAAGGAACACTTTCGGCAATAGTTGGCTGAAAAATTGGACAACAATAAGCACTCCCAATAATAGTTGGCCGGAAAATTGGACGACAGAATCAAATATGATACAAATTACATAGTTATGCACCTAATTAAACATTTTAATAGTCAAGGACTAAATGTAATTCATGTATAATAGTTAGAGGACCAAAAGTGAAATTTTCTCGAAAAAAGAAAAAAAAAAGATTCACATTTGGCAACACGCATACGTCTATGGGAGCGAAGCTGTTACATTATTAATTCTTGTTCTCGTTAATCTTAACATGCTCTGTCACAATATTTTCACTTCTAATCATCAATTTGAGTTTGAATTTCGTCACTCAATATTATTTTTTCATTACTAGGGTTTCGAACGCGTGCATCGTGCAGTCGCAATGGGTGCAATGCTCATCGGAGAATCCCACCAAAACAACTAGCTTCCTCTCAGCGTTGAGCACCACCATTTCCGGCAGCTCGGAGAAGGATAAACCACCGACGCCGCAGGTGGTGATAGACTCCGGCGTGTATCCGTTAGGGCCGCCGATGCCGATCCACACTCAAAAGCTACTCAAATTCGTGGACACCTCTCAACTGTGTAGAGGACCATCAGACAGTCCAGGACATTGGTTGGTCACGGGGGCAAAATTAGACATGGATCGGGGAAAAATTTGCCTGCATGTCAAATTCTCCCTGTTGAATATATGTTCTTCATGAAGAAAGAAAAAAACTACGAACAACCATCAAGCAAATTATTATAATCAAACAATTGGCTTGGTAACCAACCGCTATTGGAGACAGTCTATTGACCTTCTTGGTTTGAAGACGTTTCCATAAATCAAAATAATTAACTATATATATACATATTTTTTGTGTGTAAATATTAGTTTAAAATTTGAGTAGGAAATAATTAATTAGCTTGAAGAATGGGATAAAGGAAAGGGCGAGTGGATTTATCTTTAGAGTTCAATAATTTTAGGTCAGACAAAATTTGATGTATTCTTTTGTTTGTTGGTTGGTTTTTGTTAACTACCAGTATTAATACATGTCTTTTTTTTTTCTTTTTTTTTTTTAATTAAAGGTTTATATAAAAATTTAGTACATATCTTGAAAAGGGCAAAAACTTGTGCAATCATTATTACATCGACCGTAATTTATGTGTATCACAGTCTAAAAAACACATAAAGTAAATTACACTGGAATTACTATAGTGATTTGGACATCAACAGAGTAATCCTGCAGCAAACTTCCACACAATTCACAAGGCAGGAAGTTTGCTCGATCATTTTGCTTTCACTATAAAGGTTATATTATCACGAGTAATACATGTATTATGATTGTATATTTCTAGTATTTCGTACATGTCATATACGTGTTTATGATAGCATATAAAAATGTTGCTCGTAACCTGGATGTTTAATCACCATTCCAATTAATAAAACACAAAGAAGCTATTTAAAAATTAAAACACAATACATACATTTAACATTGAAGCATAACGTGTATCTGCACCACCATTCTTGTATAAGGTGTGCCATGTTAAAGTATTGATAGTATCAAGCGCTTTATCACTCACAAAGGCACAACTTATTTTCTTACTTATAGACTGTCATCACATTGTTCGAGACATGCAGGGTGCTGAACTCGGCCCTCAAAGGCTTTACCGGCCAATCCCCTAGCCACCAAATACTAGACATAACCCCTTTACCGTTCCTGCCCAATAAGTATTGAGCAACTTGTCTGAAAAACACACATCATATCATTCCACAAATTAAAGATGCTATTTAAATCACAATACATACATTCAACATTGAAGCATAACAACCAGTTCAACATATAACTAGACAAAAGGCACCATATAATATAATACATAAGTTTTGGTGCATTATATTGCAGATAATGCTGCTACAGCCTGATCTTAAAGTAAAGAACAAAAGCTAGCTAGCATTTTGGCTCAGGCCAAGCTCTTCTCAACCCAATCTCAAGCTTCCAAGAGCCCTTGCAATCTTGTTCCGTTTGTCTATTTTGTCCTTCTTGATCTGAATCAGCTTGTCGTAGACGCACCACGGGAAACTAATAAAGTGAGGACGGTTCATCCCCTCGTTGTACAAACCCCAGTAAGTATGGTGATACGTTACATAGTACCAAGCCGACGCTTTTGCCAATTGATCATCGTACTCGCTTCCTACCTTGAACCACGCCCTCGCTTCCTTCCTCAAAGACTTCATGGCAAAACTAACCGCGTCTGCATCCCTTCTACGGTCGAAGAATTTCGAAGCCCTTATGGCCCCGCCACTGAGTACTTCAGCCTCGGTTTTTATGCCATAGTAGTCCATAAGATTACCCAATTTAAAGTCGTACTCGTTTTTGCGATAGAAAGCTTCATCAATGTATTGTTCAAACCCATCAACCACCAAGTCAGGATCATATGACCTCATTGCTATCTCTAGAGTAAACGACTTTATAGAGCTTACCTCGGGAGTAATATCCTTCACCTCCCTAAATAGCTTCCCAATTACTCGTGTCGAAACATAGGTCACCTTCTCGGGAGGCTTTTCCATAAAATCCGGATACTCTTTGACCCGTAAATCCGAAGGTATCTCAGCAGGAACACCTGTCTTCGGGAAGTCTACAGCAATAGAGAAGAGTTGTGCAAGTTTTAGACACGGTTGACTCTTTGCCATTAATGGTTCTTTATCTGCGAATGCAACATGGGCATTCGAAATAATGCCTAAACTGTCATTCAGAATGTAGTCCACGAAATACTTCCGGACTTCCTGTAGGGGAAGAAATAAAGTGTAAACATATTGGACTAAAAACGGGAGGGACGGCATAATACAAGGCGACAGCTGAAACAAAATAGTTTTACTCAACCAATCGAAAGCAATGAAAAATATAACGTCACTGGCCTTAAGTTTCATAAAGTATGAAAAAAGATTGAAACCAATACGAGTGTTGTTAATGTTGGAACCTTTAAGGACTTTGCTTCTATAGTAATATCACAAGAACCAGTCACAAACATCGTAATATCTTGAAACTCATTTTTGTAAACTAAAGCATTTTAAAGGGCAAAAAACATTTTGGACTCATCATAGTGCAGTACCTCGATTGTGACATCATGGTATACGTCCATGCTTGGAGCAGGGGTATAATCCATTGGCACTTCCATTGACCTTGGTATCAGTTCTTGGTCCCAACAAACAAAGTAAATATCGCCATCCAAATCACTTCCCGAACATTCATTTGGATGAGGTCTGCCAACAAAAGATCAACAGAATTGAGCAACCAGAAAACACCGCCCAAAAAACTATAAAATAAACTAGCACAAGTCAAAGAAATCAACAAATTTCGTTAAATTATTTTGCTTCACAAGAAAATTAATAATGATGAATGATGATGTCGAAGTAGAAATAAGACTGGTGCTAACAATTTGAAAGATGTCAAAATAAGGACGCAACTAGTTAAGTAGTTCCTTTTTTTTTTTTGTCAGACCACGAGGTGCCCTGAGTAGGCCCTAACTGTAGGAGGCACCTTTAAGCCCGTACCATACTCAAACTAATCTCCATTCGCACCGGGCTGGCCCAATTAAGGGGGCAAAGTGCTGGACATATTGATTTTTCCATACGAGAGGGGGTTCGAACTCCTGATCTCTCTTAAAGGACGAGAGTGCACGGCCACATGGTAAATGAAGTATAATATACACTGATAAAAACTCAAAAGTAGACCATGAAAAATTTAGAACTGCCTTTATTTCATTCTTTTTTGTTTCTTTATTTTTATTCACTTTATGCATTGTCAAAGCATACTCAAGCTTTAAGTTTTATAAGTCAAAAACTAATTATTTAATCAAATTAAAGATAATTAACGGTGTTGATGAATTATTTACTAAGGAAAAAGAATCCAAGAAATAACATTGAAAGAAATGATGCAAAAGGTAGGAATTGTAATTACCTCTCGCCCTTTTGGGGGAAAACAACGCAATCCACCATATGGCGCAAAGCAGGCACATTAACAGCCCTCAAAACACGAACATCACCAGGATGCAAGCATGGGTTCTTTGCAACGACCACCGTTCCCTGGAATATGCGATTGTAGTTTCTGGGTTCATAGAGTTGAGGACCAACAGGAAGTTGTCTCGGTCCAGAACCAGAATATTGAACAAACACTTCACCATAGTTCAATAGTCCGGTTTCATCTAGGCATCCCATCATTGATCTCGCTTGGGGGACAAATATCCTAGTCCTAGTCCTCAAATCTTGCAACTTCGATGCTCTGAATGTTTGTAACATCATTGAGAGAAATGGTTCGACATCAGGCTTGTACTCACACGTGAGCATCTCTTTAAGAATGTTAGTGTTTTCTCCCGGAGCCATCAACTCGAGAGCCTCGTATGCCTTTAGAGGATCGGTGAGGATAGCGTTAAGTTGAGCAACTGCTTCACTTTGCTTCTTCTCAAAGACCTCATCTCTGACACCGAGTGTAGACAAGAGTGTTACTAGCTGGCGATTAAGATAACAGGGCTGATATTTGCTCCACGCCAAAACATCGAGCTTTATGTTGTCCGATTCATATTTCAACATGCTATTTCTCAATGACAACTTCTTTGATGAACAAGGATCAACAGCAACGACACCCTTGAATCCACCATAACGGATTTGATAAGCAGATGGAGCGAAATCCTCGAGGCCACATTTTATTGCAACTCTTCGAGCAAAGTCTGCAGATATTTTCCCGATCCCATCAGAAAAATTATATTCTGTTCCTTGTCTTTGAATCGTTATGTCGGGAATCATTTCAACCTCATGCCTGGCAACACTCAACGTTTCCCGGGATGAACCAAAAGATTGGCCAAGCCTCGCAGCATACTTTGCAACATTTTTAATCTTTCTAAAGTCCCCCATCCATGCTCTTATATCAGCAGCAGTAAGTCCAACTCTAGACGCAAACATCCAAACAGAACTCTCCCTCAACTGGCTTGAGGAGAACGCGAGAAATTCGAATCTCTTATCCCCAATAACAATGCCATCTCTGAGTACCTTTAGAATCCTGTCATAAATGTTTGTTTTGCCACTAGGGGAAGACGTGCGGGGAGATAAATCCATAGAATGTATTTTTTCCCAATCCTCATCAACAAACGATACACGAAGAAAATTATCAATGTCATCTGGATAATGGCGCAACACACGATTGGATTGGTTTACCTCAGGACCACTAAAATACACTCTCAATGGAGTAACTAGGACTCTGCGTACATATACCAAGCCATCATCGAGACTTATAGCAGCCGATTTTGGAGGCTGCTTGAACTTGTGATACTGCTCATATTGCTCAGTCAACCAACGTACAGGATCATAACAGCATTCCTTTAAATAGTACATTTTCTCCAAGGCATACTCAATGCATCCAATGTTTACCGTAAATGGATCAACTAAGCGGAAAAAATTTGTATTGAGTGCAGGCCCAGGAAGGCATCCTTGTTGCACCAAAGAACAGATCTTAAACAATACTTTGAAAGGCAAGTTAACTTCCTGTGGAGAACGCAGAATTGGAACTAGATCCAGATTGTGAGAAAACGGTTTACCAGACTCTACACTGAATTGTGAATCAGTTTCGCTGTAGTACACAAAATGATCACGGAATTTCGGTAGTGTGACACCTGCAGGAATCTCCAAACACAAACTCGAAGATTGTCCAATGCAATTTCGCGTAAAATCTGTTGTCCTCACCCATTGTTCATCTGGAGTAATCGCATAGAAGTTATAAATGGAGTCTTCTGCTTTCTTGTAGATCCGTGGAGCAGCAAATAACTGAAACAGAGTGATGTAAACATATAAGTTACAACTTAAGTTTCCTCCAAGATGTAGCAATACAAGTGTTAAAGCAAATCTATCATTCGTTGTTATTAAACAAAATTTCATTCTATACATAACAACAAAATGAAATAGAATGCACTATGGGATATGAATCTTCAATTTTTGAAACACAGACCTTTATTCCTTTTGTGAAAAAGTTGAATAATCAAAGTGAAAGTCATTTAATGAATATCAAGAAAAAAAAAAAAAAAAACCATCTTTAATGCACAAGTGAGAGATGATATGTGTGAATTTCTTAAGTGTGCTAATTGGAAACATTTGCATAATAACCTCGAAAACATAGATTCATGTACAAGCTTTCCCTAAAATTGAGCAACAATACATAAACTTCTTGATAAGGAAAGGAGTACACGCACATCTCTATATTTACCAAAACACAAGCACATGGTCGGGACCATGGGGACAATACACATGAAAACACAATAACAAAATAGCATGAACGGAACCAAGGGATACCTGTATAACAAGGAATTTCACATTTCTATGATGGGGACGATATAGCTTGATCTCCCAAATGTGTTCATATGAAAGTTGAAGCTTGTATTCAGTAGATAGATAGGAAAGAAAGAGGTGCATTTTTTTCAATCCATATCCGAATTTTATTGAGACAATACCCCCTCTCCATATCGAGTAAAACCGCTCCTTCGATGTTTGACATCCAAAGTACAGAGTTAGACTCTCCATCTCATGGATGTACGATCTATCTTGCACAATACGGGTGTCCATTTCAAAAGCCTTCAAATACGAGGTGCCAAAATACAACTTCCTGTTATTGGCCAAACTTATAATTTGATCCGCGATTCTATTGTTTCCAAATTGGACTTTCGCATATGATCGTTGTCCCGTTCTGCACTTTTTAACCTCTAAGGCAGATACAGAGCCTGCTCCAGTATGCTTCTCTATGCAAGTTTTAGCCTCTTCTGCAGTCACAAGATAAGGGAACCCCGACACCTGAACTGTCTTTCCCATGCTAACAGATTTCAACCAAAGTTAAAGTTTCAAATACTAATCACCAAGCCAGCAATTTCAAACCCCTACATAAAATGTGCAAAGTATGTGAGAAAAAAAAATGTTACACGAATATAAAATGAATCAATGGACATCAAAACAAAAGATCAGCAACAATATGATTACCATAAGTCCATAACACATTGAGAAACTATAGATCATGGTAATAAATAAAAGATAAAAACATGATCTTTCAACACTGTTCATATCATTCTTGCTGATAAGTGAAAAATTGATTCAATAGCATAATGGCAAGTGAAATGCTAAAATATTTTGACATAAACTAAATTGCAAGAAGCATAGTAAGCTAGAAAATGAGAAAGATGAAAGCAACTAAAAACTCAACATACTCATTTAGGTTCTCTAGTAGGTTGAAAGATCAGGATTTGTAAATTACTGGACAGACTCAACTATGGGTTTTCTTCTTCAAGTTCTTGCAGTTATTTTACAGCCAACTATCAGCTACACGTACACCTGCAAACATAGATCCCAAAACAAGACCAAAGTTATGCAAGAAAAAACAACTTTAAACCCATGTTCCCACGATGTATAAAACCGCTCGTACCCATAAAATTCCTGAGAATCTAAGAACAAAGGCGTGATCAAAGCAGAAAACCAAAATTCCTAACTGGGTTTGGGTGCTTACCAGATAAAATAGAGTTCTTCCCGCTCAACTACTCCGCCACCATCAAAAAAGTTCAAGCTAATGGAAAAGAGCATTCCTTCACGAGATTATATATATATATATGCCATTATTTCATATATACACACATAGATGGATAGTAAGAGTGGAAGTGGAAGGGAATGAGTGTGGGACGGTCAATTTGTTGGTCAATCTTTCTTCAACACAGTTTCGCTTTCCACAAATTTTGATCGATCAATCCCATTTAAATATTGGAAACTGCATCCATTTACTGTCGTGCTTATAATACGCCTTTTTTTTTTTTTTATTTGCAGTACTTAAATAATAACAGAGTAATAATTATAAATTATAAAAATAATAACAACAACAACAACAACAATATTAATAATAATAAGAGTTAATTCCATTTTTTTCCTAGATTTATAGGTAACATTCTATTTTAGTTATTTTTTATCAGAACATCATCTTTTAGTCCGAGTATTATTGTGGCATGACCAATTTTGTTCTTCATCAACAAAAGTGTTAAAATGTTATTAAATACAAAGACATTTTCGATCATTTTAATACATAGTGTGTTGACCTATTATATTTTAAAAAAAAAATTCATAATTTAATACCGAAATACACTTGTATTTAACAAAATTTAAACTGTAAAAAGGCAAAAATGGTCATACTACAATAATACTATGACCAAACGAGAATGTTTTGAAAAAGAAAACACTAAAAATGAATTGCCACCTATAAATCTGTGACCAAAATGAAATTAACTCTAATAATAATCATCTCTAATATAATATAAATAACAAAACAGATAAGTGTGAATGCATGTTATGTCTTTCATTAATGTCCGTTTTTTCTGTAACATTTTTTTTTTATACATTATGCTATAAGAGTTGTACTATATAATATTTTGGTCAAAAACACCCTTACCATTATAACTTTTGTTTATCTTTTCCAATTATTGTTACCATACGTACGTATGTATCCACTGTATATTTTCTTATCTTTTTTCAATTAATAATATATAGACATTATATGTTGAAGTACTATATAAGTTATTTCATAAAATATAAATATCAAAATTATAAAAATGGTTAACATTATTATTATTATACAATAATATAAATATCTAAAATCTAAATAAATATAAGATTTTAATATAAATTACTAATATTGGACATCTATTTTTACGCATCACGCATAAAAAACAACAACAACAACAATAATAATAATAACAACAACAACAACAACAACAAAATGATTTGTTTCATTTCAAGAATTTTCACTTATATCATAAAGATCTGCTAACTTGTTACTCAAGACCAAACCATTCAATGAAAAAGTATAAATTATTGAAATAGTGGATAGCGGATAGCATTAGCGCATTACTGGTTACCCATCTTGAGAGGTAAACCAGCTTAAATTAAGAATGATAATACGTATAACTTAAAATCTTGAGATTATCAAACTTAACCAACTTAATTATGAGTTGTACCACTATGAGTTACATATGTCGTATATTGCGAAATTGTAGTGAATTAGGAGTTCGACATTAGAAACTAAATTTAGCAAAAAAACAAGGAATTTCTTTACAACAATGTTACGTTACTCTATTCGCCTCATCTTCCTTATCGTGTTTACTATTTATTTGTCAAATCAATGATTTCCTTTTTTAGTTTCTCTTTTATTTTCAAAAAAGTGCTTAGTAATACTCTTTACACAATTTCTAAATATATAAGCTTTATACTCTAATATTAAATTAAATATTACAAAAAATGAGATTATCAATTAATTTAATAAGTTTCATTATCATTAACATTAAATGAGAGGAATAGGTACTAACAACCATTTTTTAATGGTATAGCATAATAATGCAATGACAAAAGTTTGAAATAATAAAGTAATAAATTGTTAAATATGCTAAAGACCTCGTGGTCAAGCAGCATAGCTGTGACTCTCCTAAGTGAGAGGTCACATCAATTTAGTCACTTCGACGGTGAAAACCTTGAGCTAAAAAAAAAAAAAAAAAACTGTTACAACCACAACCTTAATAAATTTGGGGGGGGGGGG
>NC_044922.1:4484825-4506765 GCF_003576645.1 Ipomoea triloba
AAAAAAAAAAAAAAAAAACCATCTTTAATGCACAAGTGAGAGATGATATGTGTGAATTTCTTAAGTGTGCTAATTGGAAACATTTGCATAATAACCTCGAAAACATAGATTCATGTACAAGCTTTCCCTAAAATTGAGCAACAATACATAAACTTCTTGATAAGGAAAGGAGTACACGCACATCTCTATATTTACCAAAACACAAGCACATGGTCGGGACCATGGGGACAATACACATGAAAACACAATAACAAAATAGCATGAACGGAACCAAGGGATACCTGTATAACAAGGAATTTCACATTTCTATGATGGGGACGATATAGCTTGATCTCCCAAATGTGTTCATATGAAAGTTGAAGCTTGTATTCAGTAGATAGATAGGAAAGAAAGAGGTGCATTTTTTTCAATCCATATCCGAATTTTATTGAGACAATACCCCCTCTCCATATCGAGTAAAACCGCTCCTTCGATGTTTGACATCCAAAGTACAGAGTTAGACTCTCCATCTCATGGATGTACGATCTATCTTGCACAATACGGGTGTCCATTTCAAAAGCCTTCAAATACGAGGTGCCAAAATACAACTTCCTGTTATTGGCCAAACTTATAATTTGATCCGCGATTCTATTGTTTCCAAATTGGACTTTCGCATATGATCGTTGTCCCGTTCTGCACTTTTTAACCTCTAAGGCAGATACAGAGCCTGCTCCAGTATGCTTCTCTATGCAAGTTTTAGCCTCTTCTGCAGTCACAAGATAAGGGAACCCCGACACCTGAACTGTCTTTCCCATGCTAACAGATTTCAACCAAAGTTAAAGTTTCAAATACTAATCACCAAGCCAGCAATTTCAAACCCCTACATAAAATGTGCAAAGTATGTGAGAAAAAAAAATGTTACACGAATATAAAATGAATCAATGGACATCAAAACAAAAGATCAGCAACAATATGATTACCATAAGTCCATAACACATTGAGAAACTATAGATCATGGTAATAAATAAAAGATAAAAACATGATCTTTCAACACTGTTCATATCATTCTTGCTGATAAGTGAAAAATTGATTCAATAGCATAATGGCAAGTGAAATGCTAAAATATTTTGACATAAACTAAATTGCAAGAAGCATAGTAAGCTAGAAAATGAGAAAGATGAAAGCAACTAAAAACTCAACATACTCATTTAGGTTCTCTAGTAGGTTGAAAGATCAGGATTTGTAAATTACTGGACAGACTCAACTATGGGTTTTCTTCTTCAAGTTCTTGCAGTTATTTTACAGCCAACTATCAGCTACACGTACACCTGCAAACATAGATCCCAAAACAAGACCAAAGTTATGCAAGAAAAAACAACTTTAAACCCATGTTCCCACGATGTATAAAACCGCTCGTACCCATAAAATTCCTGAGAATCTAAGAACAAAGGCGTGATCAAAGCAGAAAACCAAAATTCCTAACTGGGTTTGGGTGCTTACCAGATAAAATAGAGTTCTTCCCGCTCAACTACTCCGCCACCATCAAAAAAGTTCAAGCTAATGGAAAAGAGCATTCCTTCACGAGATTATATATATATATATGCCATTATTTCATATATACACACATAGATGGATAGTAAGAGTGGAAGTGGAAGGGAATGAGTGTGGGACGGTCAATTTGTTGGTCAATCTTTCTTCAACACAGTTTCGCTTTCCACAAATTTTGATCGATCAATCCCATTTAAATATTGGAAACTGCATCCATTTACTGTCGTGCTTATAATACGCCTTTTTTTTTTTTTTATTTGCAGTACTTAAATAATAACAGAGTAATAATTATAAATTATAAAAATAATAACAACAACAACAACAACAATATTAATAATAATAAGAGTTAATTCCATTTTTTTCCTAGATTTATAGGTAACATTCTATTTTAGTTATTTTTTATCAGAACATCATCTTTTAGTCCGAGTATTATTGTGGCATGACCAATTTTGTTCTTCATCAACAAAAGTGTTAAAATGTTATTAAATACAAAGACATTTTCGATCATTTTAATACATAGTGTGTTGACCTATTATATTTTAAAAAAAAAATTCATAATTTAATACCGAAATACACTTGTATTTAACAAAATTTAAACTGTAAAAAGGCAAAAATGGTCATACTACAATAATACTATGACCAAACGAGAATGTTTTGAAAAAGAAAACACTAAAAATGAATTGCCACCTATAAATCTGTGACCAAAATGAAATTAACTCTAATAATAATCATCTCTAATATAATATAAATAACAAAACAGATAAGTGTGAATGCATGTTATGTCTTTCATTAATGTCCGTTTTTTCTGTAACATTTTTTTTTTATACATTATGCTATAAGAGTTGTACTATATAATATTTTGGTCAAAAACACCCTTACCATTATAACTTTTGTTTATCTTTTCCAATTATTGTTACCATACGTACGTATGTATCCACTGTATATTTTCTTATCTTTTTTCAATTAATAATATATAGACATTATATGTTGAAGTACTATATAAGTTATTTCATAAAATATAAATATCAAAATTATAAAAATGGTTAACATTATTATTATTATACAATAATATAAATATCTAAAATCTAAATAAATATAAGATTTTAATATAAATTACTAATATTGGACATCTATTTTTACGCATCACGCATAAAAAACAACAACAACAACAATAATAATAATAACAACAACAACAACAACAACAAAATGATTTGTTTCATTTCAAGAATTTTCACTTATATCATAAAGATCTGCTAACTTGTTACTCAAGACCAAACCATTCAATGAAAAAGTATAAATTATTGAAATAGTGGATAGCGGATAGCATTAGCGCATTACTGGTTACCCATCTTGAGAGGTAAACCAGCTTAAATTAAGAATGATAATACGTATAACTTAAAATCTTGAGATTATCAAACTTAACCAACTTAATTATGAGTTGTACCACTATGAGTTACATATGTCGTATATTGCGAAATTGTAGTGAATTAGGAGTTCGACATTAGAAACTAAATTTAGCAAAAAAACAAGGAATTTCTTTACAACAATGTTACGTTACTCTATTCGCCTCATCTTCCTTATCGTGTTTACTATTTATTTGTCAAATCAATGATTTCCTTTTTTAGTTTCTCTTTTATTTTCAAAAAAGTGCTTAGTAATACTCTTTACACAATTTCTAAATATATAAGCTTTATACTCTAATATTAAATTAAATATTACAAAAAATGAGATTATCAATTAATTTAATAAGTTTCATTATCATTAACATTAAATGAGAGGAATAGGTACTAACAACCATTTTTTAATGGTATAGCATAATAATGCAATGACAAAAGTTTGAAATAATAAAGTAATAAATTGTTAAATATGCTAAAGACCTCGTGGTCAAGCAGCATAGCTGTGACTCTCCTAAGTGAGAGGTCACATCAATTTAGTCACTTCGACGGTGAAAACCTTGAGCTAAAAAAAAAAAAAAAAAACTGTTACAACCACAACCTTAATAAATTTGGGGGGGGGGGGGATCACTTCTTTTCTACTATTATTACTTTTCGTGCCACCAATAAATATTTTGAAAAAAATAGCTAAATAATCTCTCAAAATATATATATATATATATATATATATATATATATATATATATATATATATATATATATATATATATATATAAATTCATGAACTCTAAAAAGGTACAATTAAAATTCAAACCAACAATATGTCTAATCTCAACTTTTAAAGTTCATGAGCTTATATTACTTTTTCGTATAAAGTTTTAAGTTTGAGTGCTTATTGTCGTTTTTTTATAATTTGAGTATTACATATATTCTTTATTAACCTAAAATACGATGAACCAATTTACGAGATTTAATAAAAATAAAATATTTGATATTTTTTTATTAATAATATATTTGTTATAGTCTTACAGAATACAATAACCAGAGTATCTCAGTTATAAAGATCTTCTAGACTTTCATGTTTATCTTTTAAAGATCTTTTAATATTATGTTTCTTATTTTTATAAGTAAATATCTTTTGTTAAAGACCTTGTGGTCTAGTGGCATCCGATGTCCCGATTTACACTCTCACATGCATGATGGGAGTGGGTTCGAGCCTCAGTGGAGGAGGCAATTGTTCACTCTTTACTACATTGTAACAGAATCAGCATGACTCAAAAACGAATAAGTAATTATCTTGCGGTCTTGAGAAATTATATTTCTTATATTTTTATAAGGATTGTGGCAAATCGTCGAAGTATTAATAAAATTTTCTCCCTATCATGGATAATAATCTTGTAATAAATATTACACGAGGAAGATGACGTATATGGATAACGTATGGCATGATTGCTCTACCCAATGGTGGGAGAAGTTTTGCGTCATTTGGTCTGCTATTTGGTTACGTTTCGACCAATGATTGGTAGATGAGACGACCAGTGATTGAAGCAAAAATTCCTTTACTATTTAATTTTATAAAACATTATTATAATTTCTTTTTTGTTCATATAACAATATTAATGCATAATATTAGCTAGTGATTCACACCAAAAAAAAAAATATTAGCTAGTGATGGGCATCAAGAAATATATTAAAAGTTTAATTTTATTTTTTTTTGGATAAATTCACTGGTCTTTCTCCATCCGTCTAACGGTATGAGTCCACCCGCATTCACTCCGAAAGGCACGAGAGCTATCTCAATTGGAATCGTCACTTATAGAAATCGAACCCGTGTTCTCCCAAAATTCTTCCTCATAAAAAGAGCTCACTTGTCATTATGTTAAAAGTTTGATTTGATTATATGATGGTGTTTGGTTGGCATGAACTGTAATTCATTTACTATGAAATTCACTCAAACATTTTCAGCACAAATAATCTAAGCTCCACCACCGGGGTTCAAACCTATAACCACTCATTTGGAATGATAATCAGGATGTCATCAGTCATCACATTACAAGGTAGTTGGTAGTCTTTTTGCCCTTTATTATTATTATTATTATTATTATTATTATTATTATTATTTTACATGATAAAATTTTCCATAAATATATAAAACTAAGGAAAGTTTATAATAAGGGCGGCCCTGTGAGCATAAATATAATATGTGCAGCCACCGCACACGTTGAGGGAGCGCGTGACATAAATATAATATGTGCAGTCCAACTATCAGCTTAGACTTTTAGTTGAGATGGAGCACATGCTTTAATTTGGTATCAGAGCCATGCAAACCCTGTCACCCAAAAAGAGACTTCCACGTGTTGTTTGGAATCCACCGCACACGTTGAGGGAGCGTGTGAGGCTTTTAGTTGAGATGGAGCACATGCTTTAATTGGCAGGGGAATAATAATAACTGGCAGCAACCCCGTTGCCAATTATGTGGGAATTTTGGTCACACCGCCCCTTCTTGCTACTCCTTTATTAATTCCCGTCCGCAGGCCAATATGACGTACTCGGAGGGTACTCCAAATTTTGGTTCTGACTCACATCTTTGGATTCCTGATACTGGGGCAACTAATCATGCCACTCCAGACATTGTTGCACTATCTACTTCTAAGGAGTACACTGGTGACGACACTCTTTGCCTTGCCTCTGCTCTTCTAAATTAATTACAATTTAATTGTAAATAATTTCAATCAAATCTCATTACTTAAATCAAACATATAGAATGAATCGAAAGATAATTGTATTGCTTATGATTTAATTGATTTATAAATAATAATACAAGTATTTTTATTTTTTTTACATGATATTCTCTTGTTAATTCAAAAAAAAAAAACATTTTTATGGTTTTTACTAGTAAAAATAAGATATATATAACTAAAATTGTATACTATTTAAAAAGTGATGATTAACACTTTCTCTTTAACTCCCTATCCATGAACCTTCATGGAAATGATGGAAAGAGAAGCATTTTGGAGAATAGTCATTTATAAGTCTTCGTTCGTACATGAAGAAATTGATATAAAGTTAAAAGTTGTAATCATTTTAAAATCCCACCAACTTTTATCATACTAAGTTCACCAATGAAAAATAAGAGGCAAAAAAAAAAAAAACAAAAAACAAAACAAAATAAAACACAGTACATAATCTCTACACTTTTTCCAAAAAAAAAGTAAATAATCTCTACACCAATTAACTTTGGGAACACTAATGAATGAATTTTCTATTTGTCTTGTGGAATATTGAACATTACCTTTTTGACCCAAAAATAATAAATTTATTCTAAAACAATTAAAAAATTTCAAGTATAAAGTCTTAATTTTATCAAGGACAATAAATTAATAAAAATTGTGACTTTTTTAATCCATCAAAACGTGTTTATTATCATCAAACCAGGGGTAAATCCACAGTGGGATAGTGGGGTAGCTGTCTCCTCCCCCACCAGTCCACCACACCCCCATATACATTTATTCCAAACTTAATTTTCACAATGGCCCCTCAACTATAGTAATATTACAACATTGATCATTGACTTCTAATTTCATCCACTAAAAGTTTATTTAAATTCCTCAAACATATAATCCTTTTAATTGTTTAGTCCATGAACTCGATTTTGCGATTAAAGTCACTAAAATTTTTTAAGTTTATCATTTTAAAAGTGTTTAAAAGTTTAAACAAATAATGATCAAATACACTTATAGTTAGTCTTGCAGTTAAAGTGGAGGCACAATAATTAGGATTCAAGTAACTTATAGATAATTTTATATTTGTTATTTAAAGATTAAAGATATTTAAATCATGTAATAATTGAATGTTGTATATTAATTTATCAATATTATTAGTTTTTCAAAAAAAAAATCAATATTATTGTGCTCATCATAATCATATCCTTAAAAAAAAATAATTATTTTGTCTATGATCCTTGCCCATGAACCTTCATGGAAATGATGAAAAGAGAACTGTATTTTGGACAACAGTCGTTTTGAGATCATAAAGTAAAAGTAATATTAATGTAATAACCAATTAGAAAAATATGTAAACACAACATACAAATCTGGACCTTTATGCTTCCTGGTAATATGTAATCTACCATTCTAATCACTTTAATCTCAATTCATTAAAAAAAATTAATAATTAAATCGCTCCAATCCCCCTTCTAAACGCGTCTCACGTCAATATAACTCTCCAGTCAAGACCACTGATAAATGAGCTTTGGCACTCTCTAGTTGTCTTTTTTTGTTTGCACTTTGCTATGTGATTTCCTTTTCACTGTAGAGGGCTTGTTGACCAAGTAATACATTCTGATTGGAAAGTGTCAAACTTGGTGAGTAAGTAACAGTTTGATTTGTCACCGAAAAGAAATTGAACAGGCATCAAATTAAAGGACTTAGCTTCAATATCACATCATACAAAGGGACAACCGGACAATAATTTCATATAAAATTATATTTTTTTGGAGATATTCTCTTATTCTGTTAAAGTTAATGTCAATAGGCTATTCCTACTACACATACTTTCAAATTCTACTCCCTTACTTATACTCTTTGAGTGGCAAACATACATTGGTTATTTTCATCATGTGGACCCACAAAAAAGTGTTTACATCAATAACATGTGAGAGGGAATACAATTTGAGAGTATAAAATGGGAGTACACTAAGTATTTTTCTTGTTTTTAATTGTTATTATATTATATTTTTAAAAGTCATGTTCACACTATCTTAATTTTGAGTTATAATTGTCCATAAAAATATTTCAGTTTAAACTCCATGTTATTATTGTGCGATTAATTTAATCATGTGTATTTTTTTATTAATTTATAAGAAAATCTGTAACCGTTACTTGAATGTACTCTTTGAGTGATTCACGCTTGCCGTAGTGAGCAAATTACCACAATGAGATAAACCAATATTGGTTACAAGCGCATAGCAAATCGACTCAAACCGTAAGTGTTACCGTAAGATATTAAACAATGTATGAGCCTCTAAATTTTTTACTTTTTATTTTTAAGCACCCTAATTCTAGTATTCAATTATTTATATGCTATATTTAATTTATACATGCACAAAAAAGCATGGATTTTTAATCATAAAGTCACCTTGGTCAGTAGTAGTATGAGGTAGAATAACACCCTTTTTGTTCCCTGCACAGTTGAAAATGAAACAATAAGCACTAATTAACCTAGCTAATGTTCCAGCATATCATTCTAAAAGTCAGACAAGACTTACCAGCACAATATCCTGGTTGGCTGGTTCCACCTATGAAGGTTTTAATTACTGTAATGGCATCTGCTAATTCAGCTTCAAACATGCTACAAACTGTTGAAAAATTGCACTAAAAATAGCATTTTAAGTGGCCATTTTGTGGTATAAATATATGTGGGTCTACTTCCGATTTGGATCGGGTCAAAATGGATTCGGGTTCTTCATAGTTAGACGAAGAGATCGATATATTATACGATCAAAATGGATAATAGGTGAATGGGAAATTGATTCTCAAAGTAGACCCATTTGAGATAGAATTTGGGTGAGGAAGAAAGCTTATGTAGCTTTTGTCCCGCATTGGTTGGGAATGAACATTTACCCCACTATATATACAAGAGTCTTTTTATGACTAAGTAACTTGTATAACATATAGGCTCTCTCTCCTGTGCAAGGGTGCAAATCAAATCTCAAAATGAGCCTCTCGCGGGTTAAGTTATGCCATATTTTCGAACGAGTATTAACGACTTTCGCGTGCGAGTGCGATGTCGCGCAGCCCGTGTTGGCGCGGACCTCTGCGATGTCTCGCAGCATGCAATGCGCCGCTGCCTATGTCTCGCGGCAGCCTGATGTCGAAGCATGCACTGCCTATGTCTTACAAATGGAGCGCGCGCATACACACACACATATATATAATATATATATATATAAAATAATAATGACATACATAATGAGATATTTAATATGTATGTTACAAATGTTACAAAATAATCGCCACCATTAATATTTACAACAATTCGAACCACTAGTTTTAAAGTAAGGACCAATTTCGAATTTACCTAGTCTAGTGGTTATTGACCAATTCATGACTTCAACGTTAATTTACATAAAGTGACAAATGTATAGGCAAATTATATTGTGGATCATGGTCCATAATGCATTTTGGACCATGGTCATGGCTGATACTGCAGTTGTATTAAACGGATACTGTAGTTGTGTTGAAAAGATACTGCAGTTGTGTTGAAAGGGAACTGCAGTTGCGCGGAACAGAGGTCGTTCATCCGTTCAACATAATTACAGTATACGTTCAACACAACTGCAGTATCAGTTCAACATAATTGCAGTATCAGTTCAACACAACTGCAGTTCTGCGACGTCTTGCGGCCGGTACGATGTCTCGCAGCATGCACTGCCTATGTCTCGCGGCAGCCTGATGTCTCGAAGGTATGCAGACGCACACTGGACGATGTCGAACCGCGGCTGGTACGATGTCTCGCAACATGCACTGCCTATGTCTCGCGGCAGCCTGATGTCTCGAAGGTACGCAAACGCACACTGGACGATGTCGAACCGCGACTTCGGTGACCTCTCGACTGCGACCTTTCACCTCTCGACTGTGACCTTTCACCTACTGTATCCGTTGACAGAACTAATATGATTAATTCCAATATTTATTTCAGAGTTTATTTCTTATGTAAATGGATTAGTAGTGGGTATAAATAGGTTACTAGTGGATGGAGGTTACACATGAGAATTAAATGCCAGATTTAATGCAATGATCCCATCTTTCACTATATATTTCATTGGTGAGCAACAGATTTGCAAGAAGACGAACAAGCATCACAAAACACACAAAACACTTTCTCTCCTCAAAACTCTGCCCATCCATTCCTTCAAGCCATCTGCGTTTCATCCCACGTTTTAGTTCGCCGGGCTCCAAGTTTGTGTGCTCAAACGCAGGAGTCGTAGTACGTTTTATCATGGGAAACCTAGGTCGCAACGCTCCAGCACCCCGGGAGGCGGTAAATTAGGTTTTAAGAACAGTGGCAACACGACTTGTGCTTCCAACCACCCCGAAGTTCATATAGTTCAACTCACTCAACATCCAGGTTTATTCAACCTCATGTGGTTTTATTTCTCGGATGTAAACAATCCTTCGTGGATTATTATTTTCGATTATTATTGTTGTTTGTTGTATTTTCCATTTTCTTTGTGATTTTCTCGAATCAGATTCCTACACAAACAACATAAACATTTCTTAAACAACCTTAGAATCAACAACTTCATGTTTTCCCATCAATTAAAACCACAAAGACACGTCGAATCTCAGACAGTCGCGGCGGCGATGACGGCAATGGAAAGCTAGGGTTTATAAGACCTAGCAGGTAGAGAATAACAACCTCCACTAATTAGGTAGGAGAAAAGTATGTGAAAAACGAAAGAATAAGTGAATATATTATAATGAAATATTACAATAGGTTACTCTCTCTATATTCTTGTGTACTTCTATATATATACTAAACTACCTACTAATAAACTATCGGAATAGAAAACTAAATCCACTCTTACAAGGAGATACCTAATATTTAATAAAGCTTCCCTAATATTCTAAGAGTTAAACTTTTCACAAAAGTGTAGCTTTATGAATGTGACAAAAAGAACAACTTGTTTGAAAAACATACATCATATCATTTCACAAAGAGGCTATTTACATCATATCACAATACATACATTCAACATTCAAGCATAACAACCATTTCAACATATAACTAGACAATAGGCATCATATAAATAATACATAAGTTTTGGTGCATTGCAGATAATGCTGCTACAGGGCTCAGGCCAAGCTCTTCTCAAGAGTCAAGCCTCCAAGAGCCTTTGCAATGTTTAGTTTGCCCTTCTTGATCAGAATCAGCTTGTCGTAGACACACCACGGGAAACTGATAAAGTGAGGACGGTTCATCCCCTCGTTGTAGGAACCCCAATAAGTATGGTGATACGTTACATAGTACCAAGCTGACGCTTTTGCGAATTGATCATCGTACTCGCTACCTACCTTGAACCATGCCCTCACTTCCTTCCTCAAAGACTTCATGGCAAAACTAACCGCGTCTGCATCCCTTCTACGGTCAAAGAATTTCGATGCCCTTATGGCCCCGCCACTGAGTACTTCAGCCTCGGTTTTTATGCCATAGTAGTCCATAAGATTACCCAATTTGAAGTCGTACTCGGTTTTGTGATAGAAAGCTTCATCAATGTATTCTTCGAACCCATCAACCTCCAAGTCGGGATCATATGACCTCCTTGCTATCTCTGGAGTAAACGACTTTATAGAGCTTACCTCGGGAGCAATATCCTTCACCTCCCTAAATAGCTTCCCAAGTACTCGTTTTGAAACATAGGTTACCATCTCAGGTGGCTTTTCCATAAAATCTGGATATTCTTTGACTCGTAATTGCGAAGGTATCTCAGCAGGAACACCTGTCTTTGCAAAGTCTACAGCAATAGAGGAGAGCTGTGCAAGTTGTAGACACGGTTTACTCTTTGCCTTTAACGATTCTTTATCTGCGAATACAACATGGGCATTTGAAATAATGCCTAAATTGTCATTCAGAATGTAGTCCACAAAATACTTCTGAACTTCCTGTAGTGAAGAAATAAAGTGTAAACAAATTGGACTAAAAACTGGATGGATGGCATAATACAACGCGACAGCTGAAACAAAATAGGTTTACTCAACCAATCTCCTAGTACATGAGAAAGCAATGAAAAATTTAACGTCACTGGCCTTTAGTATATGTTTCATAAAATATGAAAAGAAGATTGAAACCAATACGAGTGTTGTTAACGTTGGAATCACAAGATTGAAACCAATATTAAGGACTTTGCTTCTATGGCAATATCACAAGAACCAGTCACAAACATGGTAATATCTTGAAACTCATTTTTGTAAACTAAGCATTGAAACGGGCAAAAAAAGTTTTGGACTGATCATAGTGCAGTACCTCAATCGTAACATCATGGTATACGTCCATGCTTGGAGCAGGGGTATAATCCATTGGCAATTCCATTGACCTTGGTATCAATTCTTGGTCCCAACAAACAAAGTAAACATCACCATCCAAATCACTTCCCGAACATTCATTTGGATGAGGTCTGCCAACAAAAGATCGAACGGAATTGAGCAACCAGAAAACACCCCCAAAAAAACTATAAAATAAACTATCACAAGTCAATGAAATCAACAAAGTTGAATTATTTTGTTTCACAAGAAAATTAATAAGTGTTGAAGTAGAAATAAGACTGGCTCTAACAATTTGCAATAAGATTAAATAAGTAAATAATGTCAATCCTGTAACTCACATTAAGAACAAAGGCAAAAGGCACTGCTAGAAAAACGTTAATAGACAAATACTAATACCGCACTATATTTTGAATGTTATGTTAGTCATTTATCTATTGAAAGATGTCAAAATAACGATGCAACTAGGTTATAGAGTCAACTAGTTAAGTAGTTCTTTTGTGCCTAAAGATTTATTATTTCACATGGTAAATGAAGTATAAACAAATTATTTAATAAAACTAAAGATGATTAACGGTGTTCATAAATTATTTCCTAAGAAAAAAGAATCCAAGAAATAACATTGAAAGAAATGATGCAAAAGATAGGAATTGTAATTACCTCTCGCCCTTTTGGGGGAAAACAACACAGTCTACCATATGGTGCAAAGCAGGCACATTAACAGCCCTCAAAACACGAACATCACCAGGATGCAAGCATGGGTTCTTTGCAACGACCACCTTTCCCCGGACAATGTAATTGTAGTCTCTGGATTCATAGAATTGAGGACCAACAGGAAGTTGTCTCTGTCCAGCACCGGAATATTGAACAAACACTTCACCGTAGTTCAATGTTCTGGTTTCATCTAGGCATCCCATCATCCATCTCGCTTTGGGGACAAATATCCTTGTCTTAGTCCTCAAATCGTGCAACTTTGATGCTCTGAATGTTTGTAACATCATTGAGAGAAATGGTTCAACATCAGGCTTGTAACCACACGTGAGCATCTCTTTAAGAATGCTAGTGTTTTCTCCCGGAGCCATCAACTCAAGAGCCTCGTATGCCTTTAGAGGATCGGTGAGGATAGCATTAAGTTGAGCAACTTCTTCACTTTGCTTCCTCTCAAAGACCTCATCTCTGACACCGAGTGTAGACAAGAGTGTGACTAGTTGGCGATTAAGATAACAGGGCTGATATTTGCTCCACCCCAAAACATCTAGCTTTATGTTGTCTGATTCATATTTCAACATGCTACTTCTCAATGACAACTTTTTTGATGAAGAAGGATCGATAGCAACGACGCCCTTAAATCCACCATAACGGATTTGAAAAGCAGATGGAGCGAAATCCTCAAGGCCACATTTTAGAGCAACTCTTTGAGCAAAGTCTGCAGATATTTTCCCGATCCCATCAGAAAAATTATATTCTGTTCCTTGTCTTTGAATCTTTATGTCGGGAATCATTTCAATCTCATGCCTGGCAACACTCAACGTTTCCCGGGATGAACCAAAAGATTGGCCAAGTCTCGCAGCATACTTTGCGACATTTTTAATCTTTCTAAAGTCTCCCATCCATGCTCTTATATCAGCAGCACTAAGTCCAACTCTTGACGCAAACATCCACACAGAATTCTCCTTCAACTGGCTTGAGGAGAATGCAAGAAATTCGAATCTCTTATCCCCAATAACAATGCCATCTTTGAGTACCTTTAGAATCCTGTCATAAATGTCTGTCTTGCTGATAACACTAGGGGAAGATGCACGGCGAGATAAATCTATAGAATGTATTTGTTCCCAATCCTCATCAACAAACGATACACGAAGAAAATTATCAATATCATCAGAATAATGGCGCAACACACGATTGGATTGGTTTACCTCAGGACCACTGAAATACACTCTCGTTGGAGTAAGTAGGACTCTGCGTACATATACCAAGCCATTATCCAGACTAATAGCAGCAGATTTTGGAGGCTGCTTGAACTTGTGATACTGCTCATATTGCTCAGTCAACCAACGTACAGGATCATAACAGCATTTCTTTAAAGATAACATTTTCTCCAAGGCATACTCAACGCATCCAATGTTTATTGTACGTGGATCAACTAAGCGGAAAAAATTTGTATTGAGTGCTGGCCCAGGAAGGCATCCTTGTTGCACCAAAGAACAGATCTTAAACAATACTTTGAAAGGCAAGTTAACTTCCTGTGGAGAACGCAGAATTGGAACTAGATCCAGATTGTGAGAAAACGGGAGACCAAACACTACACTGAGTTGCCAATCAGTTTCGCTGTAGTACACAAAATGATCATGGAATTTTGGTAGTGTGACACCTGCAGGAATCTCCAAACACAAACTCGAAGATTGTCCAATGCAATTTCGCGTAAAATCTGTTGTCCTCACCCATTGCTCATCTGGAGTATCCGCATAGAAGTTATAAATGGAGCCTTCTGCTTTCTTGTAGATCCGTGGACCAGCAAATAACTGAAACAGAGTGATGTAAGCATCTAAGTTACAACTTAAGTTTCCTCCAAGATGTAACAATACAAGTGTTAAAGTAAATCTATCATGCTTTGTTATTAAACAAAATTGCATTCTATACATAACAACAAAATTGCATTTCTTAAGTGTGTTAATTAGAACGTTTGCATAATAATCTCGAAAACATAGATTCATGTACAAGCTATCCCTAAAATTGAGCAACAATACATAAACTTCTTGATAAGGAAAGGAGTACACACACATCTCTATATTTACCAAAACACAAACACATGGTCGGGACCATGGGGACGATACACATGAAAACACAATAACGAAATAGCATAAACAGAACCAAGGGATACCTGTATAACAAGGAATTTCACATTTCTACGATGGGGACGATACAGCTTGATCTCCCAAATGTGTTCATATGAAAGTTGAAGCTTGTATTCAGTAGATTGGTAGGATAGAAAGAGGTGCATTTTTTTCAATCCATATCCGAATTTTATTGAGACAATACCCCCTCCCCATATTGAGTAAAACCGCTTCTCTGATGTTTGACATCCAAAGTACAGAGTTAGATTCTCCATCTCATGGGTGTACGATCTATCTTGCACAATACGGGTGTCCATTTCAAAAGCCCTCAAATACGAGGTGCCAAAATACAACCTCCTGTGAGTGGCCAAACTTATAATCTGATCCACGCTTCTATTGTTACGAAATTGCACTTTCGCATATGATCGTTGTCCATTTCTGCACATTTTAACCTCTAAGGCACATACAGAGCCTGCTCCAGTATGCCTCTCTATGCAAGTTTTAGCTTCTTCTGCAGTCACGAGATCAGGGAACCCAGACACCTGAACTGTCTTTCCCATGCTAACAGATTTCAACCAAAGTTAAAAGTTTCAAATACTAATCACCAAGCCAGCAATTTCAAACCCCTACATAAAATGTGCAAAGTATGAGGAAAAAAAATGTTACACAAATATAAAATGAATCAATGGACATCAAAACCAAAGATCAGCTACAATATGATTACCATAAGCCCATAACACAAGGGAAAAAAATTAAGTCCAAACATTGAAAAACTATAGAGCATGGTAACAAATAAAAGAGAAAAACATGATCTTTCAACACTGTCCATTATCATTCCAGCTGATAAGTGAAAAATTGATTCAATATATAGCATAATGGCAAGTGAAATGCTAAAATATTTTAACATGAACTACATTGCAGGAAGCATAGTAAGCTAGAAAATGAGAAAGATGAAAGCAACTAAAAACTCATTTAGGTTCTCTAGTAGGTTAAAAGATCAAGATTTTTAAATTACTCGATAGACTCAACTATGGGTTTTCTTCTAGCAGTTATTTTACAGCCAATCATCAACTACACACCTGTAAACATAGATCCCAAAACAAGACCCTCCACCCCAAAGTTATGCAAGAAAAACAACAACTTTAAACCCATAAAATTCCTGAGAATATCTAAGAACAAAGGCGTGATCAAAGCAGAAAACAACCAGAAGAAGAAAAGAAACACACCCACACACAAAATTCCTAGCTGGGTTTGGGTTTGGAGGCTAACCAGATAAAATAGAGTCCTTCCCGCTCAACTACTCAGCCACCATCAAAAAACTTCAAGCTAATGGAAAAGAGCATTCCTTCACGAGATTATATATGCCATTATTTCATACATATATATACATAGACGGGGAGTACGAGTGAGAGTGGAAGGGAATGAGTGTGGAACGGTCAACTTCTTGGTCAATCTTTCTTCAACACAATTTCGTTTTCACTGTATGTAAATCAGGCCGTCGTGTTTTTATTATTATTATTATTATTATTATTATTATTATTATTAGTATTTATTGAATTGATAGTAACATTGGAGTACTCAAAAATAGTAGCATTGGAGTTAAATTGTTATTTTATCACTTTGTCTATTCAACTTGTTGTCCTATATATAAAATACTTTTGTTGTTAAGATTGATATTTTGCCTTAAGCAGGGTGAGTCTAGAAGATAAAAATTATAGAAATTCAGGAAAAAATTATCAATATCATAATGGCCTAAATCATTTCCAATAATGTAAAATCATAATTAAAATATTGAGTCTTGTTTTATATAACCAAAAGAAGATTAATTAAGGGTCTGTTTGGAAAGCAGGAAAATGACTTCTGGAAAATGAGTCATTTTTTGGAAAACAGTTTCATTTCCAGTGTTTGGATGTATTATGGAAAACTGTCTTTGTGTGTTTGGTTCATTTTTCTGGAAAATGGAAAGAATCGTATAATTAAACATTGTAATTATTTTATTTAAAATATAAAAAATTATGATAATATTAAAATAATGTTATTTATTAAAAAATAGAATTTATTAAAATAAAATAATAATATAATAATAACAACGTAGCAAAGGTTTCCGGCGGTTTTCTCACCTCCTTGGTCCATGGTCATGGGTGATATGGCTTGGTTTTGATCAAGAACATGTGAAATGGCTATTTTGGCGATTCTGGAAAATGACTTACGGGAAAAAAATTCTGTAAGTCATTTTCCGGAAAAATGAACTGATTTTCCTTGGTCAACGGAAAACATTTTTCGTTGACCACATTTTCCGAACATTGCCAAACACCAAAAATTCGAAAAACATTTTCCCAAAGCCATTTTACATGTTACCAAACACACCCTAAAAAATAAAAAATAAAAAAATAAAAAAATAAAAAACAAACTTAACATAGATTTGTTTGTCTAAAAACAATGTAAGAACATGATTTTCAATATTTCTTATGTGTAATATTTGATACTCAACTTTGAATGTTGTGTATATAATTTGGCTAATTAATTGACCAAAGCTCATGTAAAATTTTATATTGTATTTTTTTTAATGGACTCTAACATATTCATAATATATGCTCAACAATTATGTCAACTTTGATTAAGATGATGTTCAAACCTAAGACATCCTTATAAAATTCAAGGAGTAAGTTAAGAATAATAAATAATTAACAAAATATACTATTACTAAAGTTTACACTAACAGGGTTGCAATAGTATTTAAGAAAAGTAAATGATATAATAGAGGATAAAATAGAAAAATAAAAATACTAAAATAATATAATCTGAATCGTTCATTTCATTAAATAATACCACCAACTTTTTTTAGTTCATGGACCTTAACTTTATTGGTTATTATTAGATTTGTATTTGTAAATGTAGATTTATTTATTTGCAGTATACTTAAATAATATGGAGTAGTAGTAACAGCAATAGGAGTAGCAGCAGCAGTAGGCGACAGCAGCAACGGCGGCAGCGGGAGCAGTGATAGCGGCGGCAGCAACAGCAACAACAATAGTAGTAGTAGTAGTAATAATAATAATAATAATAATAATAATAATAATAATAATAATAATATAATCTAAATAACAAAAAAAAAAAGTGAATGAAAGTTATAAATTTCATTTATATTCATTTTTTGTTATATTTTTTATACATCATGTACTATACAATATCTTGGTCAAAAATACCTCTATTATTATAACTCTCATTTATTTTTTCTAACTATTGTTACCATGCATATGCATCCACCATATATTTTCTTATCATGTTCAATGGTAATAATATATAGATATTATATAATGAGTTAATTTCATTTTTTGTCCTAGATTTATGGGTGATGGTTTACTTTTAGTTCTTTTTTTATTAGAACATCCTCATTTGGTCCTAGTATTATTGTGGCATTACCATTTTTAGTCCTCTCTCAACAAAATTGTTGAAATATCGTTAAATACAAAGATATTTCAATCTTTTTTTTTATACAAAGTTGGTTGAACTATATATTTTTTATGTTTATTTATTTTGAAAAAAATTATAATTGAAGACTGGAATGTCCTTGTATTATTTAACGATATTTAAACTGTTTTGATATATTGTACGCTCAAAACGGATAATGCGTAAATGACAAATTGATTTTCAAAGTAGACTCATTTGAGTTTGAAAAATGAAGGTGGAAAACTTTGTAAAAGCACTTGTCTCACGTAGTTGGTGCTCACTCTCACTCTTCATGGGTATTGCTCAGAGTATCGTTCTAGCAGCATTAATTTTTATCCGTAGCAATTAATTTCAATTTAATTTTGAGAATTAAACTCTAAATTAAAGTGGTAGGTTATGGGGTTACATATCTGATCTGAATTTATTTCATATGTTCATGACATTGTTAATACTATTAAATCCTACTTTTCCTATAAAAACAAGGTGTTAGGGCATAATTGTTTACCTGTTGTTTTTTAGAACTCCAAAATCTGTGTTTTCTTTCATCCTCACTCAACACTTCTCAAGTATTTTTATTTTTTTTTCTTACATATTCTTTTATTAATTAAAAAAAACAAATTCTTTTTTTTTTTTACTAATAAAAATAAGATATATAACTAAAATTATATACTATTTAAAAAGGTAATTAACACTTTCTCTTTAACTCCCTATCCATGAACCTTCATGGAAATGATGAAAAGAGAAGCATTTTGGAGAATAGTCATTTATAAGTCTTCGTTCGTACATGAAGAAGTTGATATAAAGTAACTTATTTGGATTGGTGTATGCTTTAGTACTTGATTAGCTTGACTTCTGGTCATTCTGATCTAAAGTCACAAGATTCGATTATCACATCATCATGAAGAAAAGTTGTAATTTTATGTAAATTTATTAGTTTATGATACATGATGTTTGCAGAGTAATATTCCATCCATCTTATTAAATTATTTATAACTTATGGATTCAAATTGAGAAGGTTAATATGTTGATAGTCGAACTTATAAAATTTTAATTATTAAATTAATAGTCTAACTAATTCAGCTGAAGTTGTCCTAACATATTATTTTTGACACATTAATTGATAATTAATTAATACGGAGTACCTTTTTGAGGTCATGATTCATAGAAACATAATTGATATAAAGTTATGGCATGTTTGGTTGGATGGAAAATCAATTCCATGGAAAAGATTTTCCAAAAAGTTGAGGAAAATGAGTAATTATGTTGTTTGGTTGGATGGAAAATATTTTCCATGGAATTTGACTTCCCAAAAAGAAAGGAAAACAAATTCTTTGGTTGAGATAGGTATTTTAATTTGTTTTCCAAAGAGATTGGGAAGAAAGTATAAGCCCTTGGACTATTTTACCTCATCAAAACTGACTAATTACACATGTATATATAGTCAAACCATTAATTACTAAGGGCATATTGGTCTTTATATTCATAATTCCTTACCATTCCAAACCCAACCAAACAATAGAATTCATATTCTCAATAATTTCTTTTCCACCAACCAAACAGTGGAATCTATTTTCCTAGTAATTTGTTTTCCACGGAATTTGAATTCCATTTTTTTCAAATATTTTCCAGCGAACCAAACGAGCTGCTAAAGTAATAATAATGTAAGAATTCATTTAGCATAATATGCAAATACAATTAATACAACATACAAATTTAGACCTTTACGTCTTTCGATAATATGGCATCTACCATTTTAATCACTTTAATCTCAAATCTACCATTTTAATCACTTTAATCTCAATTCATTCAAACATAATTAAATCGCTTCAATCACCCTTCTAAACGCGTCTTACGTCAATATCATCCCCCAGTCAAGACCACTTTTTTAAATGAGTCTTGGCACTTCTCTAGTTCTCTTTGTCGTTTGGTATGTGATTTCATTTTCACTGTAGAGAGCTTGTTGACCAAGTAATGCATTCAGATTGGAAAGTGCCAAACTTGGTGAGCAAGTAACACTTTGATTTGTCACCCAAAAGAAATCCAACAGGCATGAAATTAAAGGACTTCAATATCAAATCATACAAAGGGACAGCCGTACAATAATTTCATATAAAATTTAATTTTTTTGAAGATATTATGTGTCATTTTGTTAAAGGTAATGTCAACAACAGTGTCAATAGGCAAATTGTTGGTGTATTTGTTTGCTATTTTTAAGTCATGTTCACCCTATCTTAAATTTGAGTTTTTAAAATTTTCTTTTTTTTTTTGAGTAATAATTGTTGGTGTATTTGTTTGCTATTTTTAAGTCATGTTCACCCTATCTTAAATTTGAGTTTTTAAAATTTTCTTTTTTTTGAGTAATATCGATTTTATTAGAAGGTAGTGTATATATTCAATGTATTGTTTTTGCATGTTGAGTTAATTGTCCATAAAAATGGAGTATCAAATTAAACTCTATGTTATTATGTTGCGATTAATTTAGTCAGATATTTGTTTTTATTAATTTATAGGAAAGTGTATAGTCGCTATTCAAATGTGCTTTCTTTCTAGGTAAACCACGTTTTGTGATCGTATAGTTAGCACATGTTCACAATGAGGTAAACTATTGGTTGTCTATATAACTGACCAATTCAAACCAAGAAAGCCAATAGACAACTCCTCTCATAGAAAGTGAACTTAGAATCTAGTGATTACCAAACCAACTATTCGACCAACTTAACTAGGGTTAACCCTAATCACGCATATTTTGTTCTGGTCAATTCTAGTATTTTATGTTTTCTAATAGAGTTGTGCTACATATATTATCAAATTCTACTCCCTCACTTTTACTACATGATGTGGCAACCAAGGATATGATGTTTTAATCATGTAGGTCCCCAAAAAGTGTCTATATTAATAATTTGTAAGAGGGAGTAAAAGTTGAGAGTAAAAAATGATAATCTATGTAGTATTTTTGTTTCTAATATTTTGATCGATTAACTTGATCATTTTGTTATCAACGCTAACAAATTATTTAAATAAATTCATTTTTAATTGGTCTGTCATGCACCATTTATTAACATGCCACTTGCAAATGTTTAAAAAAAAACGAAAATAAAATAAAATCCTTTTAATTTTGCGATGTGGGTAAAATACTAAAATGCAGTGGATTAAATAAGAAACTAACCCAAATTTCAAACCACTTAAGACTTTGAAAAACAAATTAAGTTTTTACTCTAAATTTTGTTATAAACTTAGGAATTATATAAACAAGTTTAATATGCTAAAAGTTATTTTTGAACTCCCAAAAAATAAATTAGAAACTTTAGAACCTTTATATATCAAATGTTATATTATATTTATGTCGGATTCAATGAAAGAATTGTTTGAGAATAGTTGCTCTAGTTAGAAATGATTTCCGGGTTTCCAAACACACCCTTATCTTGATTATAAGTTTCTATTTCAAATTGACACAACATTTATAGGTACAATACTATAAAATTCTCTCTAATAATATGAATTTTGTTAAGCATGCGTTGTTTGTTTCAAACACCTTTAATCACTGATTTCTCTAACATTAGCAATCTAACATTATAATGAGTTTTTGTAGACATTTCACTTAGAGCTGAAGCAAATAGCTAAGTATATATATATATATATATATATATATATATATATATATATATATATATATATATATATATATATATATATA
>NC_044922.1:4508180-4531177 GCF_003576645.1 Ipomoea triloba
ATATATATATATATATATATATATATATATATATATATATATATATATATATATATATATATATATATATATATATATACTTTCATGTAAATGTGGGCCGGGGATCATATATATTTGTGGGCAAATTCAAACCATTAATTTGCAAATCGCAATATCGGAAATCAAGTAAAAAATGAGCAAGGCCATTTTCCTAAATATTACTCCCTATAAGTTTTTAAAATTAGACGGGTCATTTTTTCTAAATACTACAAAGTTTAGTTTATTTTTAACTGTTAGATTCACTAGATAATAGTTTGGATTTGTCCACATGTTCTCATATGATTATGTATAAAAGAATAATTTCTTCGCCCACATATACATAATTTCTTTCTTCTGGTATTACCAAATGGAGCACGTAGGACAATAGAAATCCTAATGACCATCTTATGTTACAACACCTAATTTGATAGAACACCATACTTAAATACGTTGATAGGACAATAAATTAAATGAGAGTTAATTACAATTACATCCAAATTAAATACAATGTTGTCCTTTGGATAATTACATAAACTATTTACAGGCAGATGAGATCAGCAGATATTACACAGCCATTCGAATGAAGTGAAATTCAGGCTCTGCCATATACTGCCCGGGTTCTCCATCTTTATCTTAATCAGAACATCATACACACACCACGGGAAGCTTATGAAGTGCTCATGATTCCTCCCCTCCCCGTACTTCCCCCAGAAAGAATGATGATACGTCACATGATACCATGCTGACGCCCTCTGCTTCTTCCTCAATTCGCTCGATTCGCCTCTCCCCGCCCCGCCTCTCGGATGATGATCGTAGAACCACGACCGTGCCTCCTTCCTCAGCGACTTCACCGCCAAAATCACCGCCTCGCCGTCCCTTCTCCGGTCGTATAACCTCGCCGCCGGATCGTTGACGCGCCCCGTCAGTAGCTCGGCCTCCGTTTTTATGCCGTAGTAATCCATCAGACTTACCAACTTCTCATCAAACCTGTTCAACATAATATATGTTAGGATCAATCACTCGTCAAAAAAACAGCTAGTAACCAAGGCATAATTTTATTTTTGTATACTGCCCCACACAAATGCTGAATATTAGACTTAGCCTTTACTAGCCTCCGCTCAACTACTTAATACAGGAGCAACTAACCATGTTAGTTGGATTGTTAGCTTGTTACAAGTTTTTGACTCTTAAAGAGAGCCACCTATTGACTTTTTTTAATTTAAGTAGTGACAACCTAATTTATTTCCTTATATCATGTGCCAGGTCATAAGACAGGATTTACTTAGTGCAGATTTTCGGGTCTGAGGATTTCCTGGTCAAGACAGGAGAAATTATACCTGGTTTTGTAATCAAAAGCTTCCTGGATGTAATCTTTGAAGCCGTCGACTTCCATGGCCCGATCGTAGGATTTCTTGGCCACGCTCAAGGTAAAAGGGCTGATGAAGCTCCAGTTGGCGGAGATATCCTTCACTTGCCGGAACAGCTTGCCAATAACTCGCTTAGATTCGTAGAAGGGCTTCCCGGGCTTGTCCAAGAAATCCGGATACTCCTTTACGCGCAGGTGGGACGGTATCTCAGCCGGAACGCCGGTCTTGGGGAAGTCGACTGCTACCGAGAATATGCGAGCGAGTTCTAAACAGGGCTCACTCAGCGCCATGTCCGGTTCTTTGTCCGCAAACACCACATGGGCGATCGAAATTACGCCTAAATTGTCGTTTAGAATGTAGTCTGCGAAGTACTTTTGAATTTCCTGATGAGGAAATTAAAGAACACATTATATATATTACCCCGTCTCATTTTGGTTGTCTGATTCCTTTAAGTTTGAAGTTATTTTTAATCTAATTTTTCATAATATTAAGTTTAACATTAATATATAAACTTTATATATTTAAAAATTACATTAAAAATACTATTAAACACAAAACTTAAATTTAAAAATAATAAAAAATTACTAAAGAAAATAAGGGCGTGTATTCAATCACAATTTTCATGAACTTTTAAATACTTTTATCAACTTTAAAAGTTTGGTGGTATTCAATTTAGACTTTTATAAACTCTTTAAAAGTCTACATGTATTCAATTCAAACTTTTCAAAACTCTTTAAAAGTATACATGTATTCGATTCAGACTTTTATAGAGTTATTATAAGTCTACTGGTATTCAAAAAGTTACTGAGTCAGAATAGGATTTCTATAGACTTTCTCTTCATTAATATAAATAGATGAAATCCAACCCTCCAACCCCAAACTTTTCAACATTCTCTATAGACTTTTTTTTCCTCTATCTAAAGACAAATTTTTCATCAATTTTATGGTACGTTTCAAATCTTTCATAAATACTTTTTTTTAATGTTCAGGCAAATTTTTTGTTGTCATCGCAACAAAATAATTGCTGCAATCGCAGCAAATTTTTTAATTTATAAATTTTAAATTTTAAATTTTATTTAATTAATATGTTTATAATTTTATATAATTGTATGTTTATTAATTATTAATTTATATATATTGTATTAAGTTGAGTTCTTTAAAAGATATTTATTGGTTTAGCATTAGTTATTTCATTAGTTCAAGAAATATTTTTATTGGCTATATTTATAAAAATTGATTATATTTTCTTTATGAATAATATACTCTATTTTTATGACATTAGTATTTATTTTATTTTTTTTTTACAATGCACTAATTTATAGATAATATATTAATAGAAGTTATGGAATGTTTGTGAGGGTGTATTCAATTTAGAGTTTTAATGACTTTTGTAAACTTTTTAATATGAAAAAGTTTTTAAAAGTCTATAAATGTTGGTTCTATGGATATTTATAAACTCTTACAAAGTTTATAAAAGTTTAAAATATTCTAGGAAAGTTTACAAAAACTCTACAAAAGTCAATTAAAATCCATCACTTTAAAAGTATTTAAAAGTTCATGAAAGTCGTGATTGAATACACCCCCGTAAAAGAATTTGTTTGACCAATGAATAGTAAATAGGACAGGTAAAATCGGAAAGGAGTATTAATTAGTAGCAACATAAAAATATGACCTTATCATAACTTAACATGTTAGTGGAGATTGCATGTAAAGAAAAGTACCTGTATGGTAACATCATGGTCCAGCTGTATTACAGGTGCAGGTGTATAATCCATGGGTGATACGATCCTCTTTGGAATAAGGTCAGGGTCCCAACAAACAAAGTAAATATCCCCATCCAAATCACTTCCAGAACATTCGTTTGGGTGTGGTCTGTCATCCAAATTAAACAAGATCATAAAAAGGATTATAAACTGCGGCCAAAATTACTTTTAGCCATAAATGCTTTATAGAGAGAGAGAGAGTAATTAAGATTGTGTAATTGAATTTGTGTAATTAAGTTAGATGTTAATGATGTCCACAGACAACTCAGTTGGTCACATGGATAAAGTTTAAAAAGAAAAAAATCACAGATTGAGTTCTTGTGCACAGTAAGCCTCTGATCTCATCATAAATAGTATAGGACAACCTCTCAAAGTGAGGGATCCCCTTGTACACAGTATACATTATGATCTGTAGTGTGGAGTTTGCTTAGTCCACGCGCCATCGAATAAGGGTTTTCTGATAATTTAAAAAAATGGTGTAGAAAAATTGCATACCTATTACCCTTTTGTGGAAACACAATGCAGTCAACCATGTGGTGCAAGCCACGGACATCAACGGCTTTGAGAACACGGACATCGCCGGGATGATAGCATGGGTTTTTAGCGACGACAACGGGTCCCAAAATGATGCCATCGGAGTTGTATCTAGAGACGCCGGTGAGATGAGGGTGTCGGCGTCCGGCACCGGAGTACTGAATAAACACCTCCCCGTAATCCAGCGTTCCCGTTTCATCCAGGCACCCCATCATCGACCTCCCGTCGGGGATAAATATCCTCGTCTTCGTCCTCAACTCCTGCAACTTCGTTCCCCTGACCGTCTGCAACATCGAGGACAGGAACGGCTCCACGTTCGGCTTGTAACCGCACCGGAGCATCTCGATGAGCACATTCGCGTGCTCTCCCGGCGGCATCAGCTCCAGAAACTCCTGCGCCTTGTTCGGATCGGTTAGCATATCGTCCAGCTGGCTAACAACCTCCCTCTGTTTCCGCTCGAACACTTCATCGCTGATCCCTAGCGTAGACAGGAGAGTGATGATTTGCCGGTTCAGGTAACACGGCTGATACTTGCTCCATGATAGAACATCGAGCTTTGTGTTGCCGGATTCGTATTTGAGCATGCTTTTTCGCAGGGACAGTTTCCTGGTCGAAGTTGGATCGACTGCGACGACGCCTTTGTAACCGCCGTACCGGATTTGATACGCGGAAGGCGGTTTTTTCAGTCCGCATTTTTCGGCGACTTTTTTGGCGAATTCTGCGGAGATCTTCCCGATCCCGTCGGAGAATGTGTACTTTGTGCCGTCGTCTTTCTGCAGCTCTACATCTGGAATTAGTTCGAGGTCGTAACTTTCTACGCTGGAAGTTTCTCTGGAAGAACCAAAGGATTGGCCGAGTCTGGCGGCGTATTTCGCCACGTTTTTTATGTTCTGAAACTCTCCCATCCATGCTCGGATATCGGCGGCAGTAAGTCCAGATCTCGAAGCAAACATCCAACAAGAATTTTCCCTCAATTGACTGGACGAAAACGCCAGAAACTCGAACTTTCGGTCTCCGATCACGATGCCGTTTTCAAGCGTGGTCAGAATCCTCTTATAAATCTCCGTCCTGGAGACGTCGCCGGCGGAAGACGGGCGCGAGCACAGATCGACCGAGTGCATTTTCTCCAAATCCTCATCCACGAACGAGACGCGGAGAAAGCGATCAATATCTTCGCGAAACTGGCGCAATACGCGATTGGACATATTCGCCTCCGGTCCGAAGAAATAAACCCTAATAGGAGTAACCGAAACTCGGCGGACATACGCAATCCCTTCGTCCATGCTCCTCGCCGGCTTTTTCCGCTGCTGCTTAAACCTGTTGTACTCCTGCGTCAACAATTTCGCAGGATCGTAACAGCAATCCTTCAATCGCTGCATTTTCTCCAACGCATACTCGATCCGCTCAACCTCAAACCTCTTCGGATCAAGCAACTGGAAGAACTTCTCGTCCAGCGCCGGCCCCGGAATGCACCCGTGCTGAACCAGAGAGCTGATCTTGAACACTATTTTGAACGGCAAATCCAGTCTGCTCGGAGGATTCACGATCGGAACCAGAGACGAGTTGGATGAAAACGAGGAACCATCATCGAGATAGAAGGGAGTCTTAGTTTCGCTGTAGTTTGCAAAACTGTGGTGAAAATTTGGAAGGTAGGCATTTGAAGGAAGCTGCAAACACAAGGCGGTGGATTGTCCAATGGTGCAATTTTGAGTGAAATCTCTTGTTCTAACCCATTGATCTTCCGGAGCTTCCAGATAGAACGTGTTCACGGAGTCTTCAGGTTCAGTCTTCTTATATATCCTTGGAGCTGCAAACAACTGAAACAACACAGGTATACCATACCAGTCAATATATTCAAAACAACTTAGAAAGTTGGACCTAGAGATCAGACTTAGTAACTACAAGATTATACCTCCTAGCAATCTATTAGTCTTCTTAATTTGAATTGATTAATTACGAGTAACTTAGTTTATTTTCATGAAGTTCTTTATCAACTAGAGTCACAAGACATGTTTATCATGTGTGGTCTTTTGCCAACTAAGCATGATTGCAAGGTAGGTTTACTTATTGAGATTCTTTGTCAACTAGAGTCACAAAATAAGTTTATCTCGTAAGCTCGAGACATATACCATGTATATTTGGAGTCTCGATAGACTACTTAGATTATTTACCCTCTTGAAGCCGACCTTTCCCTGACTAGGTCATAAGGGATATCAACGGAGCGGGGTGGGGGTGGGGACATACCCCCATTCCCGCTCTGACTTTCTCTCCCAATTCCCATCCTTGTCCCCATCGTTGTCGAAAATGGGAATAATTTCTCCATCCCCACGGGAATTATCGAGGAACGGCGAATTCCCGACCCTAATTTTGTCCCTATTTCTGTTCACGTCAAAGTGGAGGGTTGGGTTCCTCGTCAAATACAAATACAATTGACATCCTTACATATGGTAGGTTTACCCTATGAGTGAAATATATCCAGACCCGTGAATTGGATTAAGACGATAAGCTATGAGTAAGCTAGATTAATTCGACTAAGTTCATAAGCCAGGAACGAACAAAAAAAAAAAACAAAGAATGTGGTATAAATACAAGGAAAATCAGAGAAAACCTGTATAACGAGGAACTTAGAATTCTTGCCCCGGGGAAAATGCTGCGTGACCCTCCAGATGTCTTCATACGAGAGCAGAAACTTGTACTGATCATTGTCATAAAACAAGAACAAAGAAACATACTTAAACCCAATCCCGAACTTCACGCCGACATTAGCCTTTCTCCACAGCACACAAAACCTGTCCTCGGAGATCTGACACCCAAAGCAGACAGGCGTCGTGTCAATTTCGTGGGCGTAGATTCTTGGCTCCACAATGGGAGTTTCCACTTTCTTAGCCGTCAACAAGGATTCGCCATAGTACAACGTTTTGTGTCGGTTATTGGCTAAATCCAGTATCTGTTCCGCGCTCTCCTCCGTTTTGAATTGTACGATGGCGAACGGTTTAGCATTCGTTCCTTTGGTCATCTTCATCTGCAAGGCGAAAATGGTCTCCTTTCCTGTGTGCTCTTCTAGGCATTGTTTGGTTACGTCTGCAGACACCAGCTCTGGGAACCCAAACACCTGAATTGTCTTTCCCATGTATGTATGTATATGTTGATAGATAGATACACAAACAGCAACTTCAAAGGTAGTCCTACATAAAATGTTTCAAAATATGTAAGTAAATAAACTGTACTGATACACATGACACAATTCAAATACATAGTTTAAATACTAGGTAATCACAAGGTTACAAATTCGATTCCAACAGGACAACGGGAGGGACCTATTAACTTTCTTAATTTGAGCTGGTTAGTTATAAGTGCTTTAGACTGATTTATCTTTTTTGTGATATTACAATGCGAGATTTATTCAATATACACCACTAGGTATTAGTAGACTAATCTTACATAAGAGTAAATGTTTAGTTTGTAATTGTGATGAGTACCTTTTAGGGTAGACGAACTAGGCAGTCAATCTAGTTTCTCGCGAATTAAATAAGGAAAGAATAATACCTTTAGAAGACGTGAGAATCTGTACACCGGTCGGAGTTTCCACTAATCTTCTTAGAGTGCACACGAACAATAATCTAGCTAGATAACTCTTGATAAATTTTCAAAGACAAACCAACAAAAATTCATAGTCTTCAATTTGGGTTAGTTATCATTTGCATGACATGTATCCACATCAAATGATTGTGCAAAAATTGAACAAACAATATAATCCAACAATTTGATGCTCACATAAAATCTTGCTTGGTAATCTTATGTTTGGTTAATTATTAGAATTTGATATTCACATTTATGCAATATTTGGATGCAGTAAAGATCAACTTTGCTAGAGTCATCAAAGAAAATAACTATATATAAAAGATCATGCTTCCACAATGTATATCAAGTTTCATAGACGATGTGTTCATTTGTTTGATGAATCAAGCCAGAAAACAACCTCAACAAAATAGAAAAGACAAAATTGAAACTAGGTAATTGTGTTTATGTATTGGGTTTTGGAGTTTAATTACCTATCCTCAGTGCTCAACAGCTCTCTAATAATACCAAACAGCTTCAAGATGAGAAAATGGCTATATATATGATCAATCAGTAAAAAACACCAGAGCAGTATTTTTTTTACCTGGATGTGCTATATATACGTACAGAAAGATATATATGCACCTATATATTTGGTGTGTTTGTGTGTCTCTTTATATAGGGAGAGGGCGAGCAAAATATCTAAGACAACATAGGAGGGCGGCTATTGATGGTCAAATTCCTTACTTAACACAAGTTGTTTTCCTTTCTATTATATTCTTTTCATGAATTTCAGTCATAAATTATATGGATAAAAGGGGCCAATACAATTAGCATAGTTTTTTTTTTTTTTTTTTTGCCATCTTTTGTCAAAAGCATATGTATTTTTTTTTTGTTGGGTGACAAGGGAAACCTAGCTGCAATCACTATTTGAAAGTGTGTGCTGAATGAATTTCACTTGTGTATAATAGCCTACACAAATCACATTGAAATGTATATCACAATAAGAAGATGTTATGCAACGGTTTTGACCAAGTGGATGCTGACAATACTCAAACTCGAGCATATGTATTCTTATTTTAAAGATGTAATAAAACCTAAACCGCTTAACTTAATTAAATTAGAATAAAGCTACAAGCACAAAAAGATTTCATCATTCATCTACTGTCACGGTGTATAATTTGTATTTCATTAATAAATAGATTTTTTTTAAAACCCAAGTGGCCGGGATCAATCATGAATAACCAATGAATAAAAAAATTATTGTCATGTCGGATTGTAAAAAAGTTTGGACACACTAGATTTATCCTTAGCCAATTAGGGAGGAATTCCTTTAAAATCAATTAATAAAAACACACCACATCAACCTTTGGTAGACATTTTTGTCCCAAAAAACGCATGTAATCTTACTTTCTACCTCATTTTTAACTCCCGAATAACATAAAATGCCCCAATTAATTTATAAACAATTAAATAAATGGATCACAAATTTTTACTCATTTTTTTCTTCTAATAAATTTAAAACATGTGACAAAAATTTTACTCCTGATCCTAAAAAATACATACACAACCAGATTAATATTTAAGGAACAAACAATATTTTATTTTCATATAAATATTCCATTATATTGATGCCAAAGATCAAAGGAAGGATCATTTAGTACGTATGCAAGTACTAGATTTAATATTGTTTTAGTACGTATGACTCCACGGTAAAGAAAGAATCATCGAACAGTATTGTTTGATCAATATTTTAAATAAAAAATTAATTAATAAAAAGAATAGGAGTATTAAAATGAAAAGGTGAGAATGAGAAGAATGGAAACTAACATGTTTAATCTTACGTATATTCTAAACATCTTCTCTACCCACTAAGCAAAGAATTTATCCTTCTGCCTTGATGACGTACACCCATGACGTTTATGCAAAACCCAGCCTTAAGAGAAATGTCTTTTGTGACGATCAACTAAGGGTCGATTAAAAAAATAAAAAAATAAAAAGGTTTTTAAAACATGATTATTTTTTGGTGTTTGGTTTTTATGGAATAAATTAATTCGAGTGATCCAAATTATTTAAACTAATAAATAAATGATAGATAATAAAGACAAGATGATAAGTGGAAAAGACAAAGTGTTGTTTAATCAATTGTGTTATGAGATTACAAGAGATTGAATTGTGATGTCAAAACAAGACAAATAAGTGGTCTAGCCTATGTGTTCAGTTGAGTTACCATGATTTACATCCTCCCAAATGTTTTATTAGGTCGGGGCGTTGATCGATTTACATCTCCCAATTGTGTAATGCCCCATAACCGGCCCACGCAAGATCTTCATCTTCTCATATATTTTTATACACACATTCTATACCGTTCATACATTTTTCAATTTTTGTATTATTTCATACGGTAGTTGATCGATTCGTATACATACCGATCTATTAACACTATCAATGTCGTTTTACTTTATGATCCACTATATATATTATATGAATCATATATGGTCCACAATAAAATTTACCCAGGATCACTTTGTTTTTGCGTAATAGTCTGCAATTTACACAATATATATATATATATATATATATATATATATATATATATATATATATATAATAGGCACTAGGACGAATTCGACCGAGAGATGTTGGAAGAAGTTATTTTTGTCTTTATTTATCATGGAGTTGAGAATTTTCTCTAAGTTGTTTCTCAATTTTAAAAAGTATATTTTTTGCCTTTTGGGAGGGTAAGTGGAAGAGGGCAAAGAGTGAGGAATTGAGATCCACTTTTTATACCTTATAAACAACCACTTATACACTCAATCTACATTGTCAATAATCTTATTGACTTGAATTACCTTGATTGCAAAAACAGAATACTTCTTGCTTGCTTCATATTACCCCAACATCATGTTAAAAGAATATATATTGTGCTTTTGAAAATTGTATTACTCTTTGGCATTGGGTGTAGCAATTCAAATAATTTGATTCAAAAATAGTAATCCTCCAAACTTGCCTGCTTGACACGGTGCACATCACTTCCCTTAATCATTATGAGCAAATAAATATATAAAATTTACCTCTTCGTTTTTTCGCTATAAAGAGAGTTGTTTCAAGGACTAATAAAGTCACTTCTTACATAAACTCAATTTCTTTCCATTAAAATGGAGAAAACTTGGGGTGTTTGGATAATTTTATGCTTGAAAAAAGTTGGAGTTGATGTATTACAAGAGTTAACAATTCCTTGTTCTAATTCTTGTTTAATTGATCACGAGAGTGACTTGTAGATTAGAATTCTTACGTGCATCCCTTCAAGTCTTCAATCCCTTGATTAGTTGATTTTTCATCCTATAGGTTTGCTTGCATCAAGGAAATAATATTCACTAACTTGAGTCCTATTTCCCTAAAAATGACGTCACATATGTGCATTTTATGCTACATACACCACAAGCTAAACATTGCATTTCAACGGTGATCAAGTGGGTAAAAGCATTATTTTTGTATCAAAAGGTTATAGATTTGACCAACACATTCTTGATTAAGTCCATTCCATATAATCTTTTTAGTGTAGTTCTCTCGAATAGTAGCTTAGCTTCTTTGTTTAAATTTTTTTTAAAGAAAAATAGAACTTTTTATTCTTATTCGATCCATTCACATGTCTTGTTGGCCAGCACAAAAAGATACGATACGTGCAAAATATGCATTGAATATATTTTTCACTGTAGACATCCTATATATGACATTCTTATATATGACATTCTTATCAACAATAGCTTGATTATATGACATTCTTTACAACCCCAATTAAATTGATCATACTTTTAACTAAATAACCACAATATTAATATATTATAATTTCGACACTCCATAAGAACAATCTATCAACTTTCTTAATTTAAACCAATCAGCTATGAATAACTTAAATTGATTTATCTCATTATGATTATTTGTGGGTAAGTAAATTTCTATAGTCACTCAACAAAAAACTCTAAATTAGATTAATTTTTATTTGACAATAAACTTTTTTTTTTCCTCTTACGCATTTAAGTTATTTTCTCACTTTTCTTTTCTATAACCAAGATTCCTAGATTTAACTATATTTGAACTTCATGGACCCATTCTAAACCTATGAGGAGATAAATGAAGCTATGGGTTTTTTCCAACTTTTCTGTTGGACCATCTCTTATCTAGGACAATGCAAGGCAACATCTGCAGAATGTAAACCTCAAAAATCCTCCAATAAAACATATCTTTAACTTTTATTAAAACTTTCAAACAAAAATCTACTCTGCAACATGGACAACATTCATAACTCCACAGCCAAAAAATAAAAACTGTTCCAATAAATCTGCCCTTTTATGGGCATTCAAGTGAGATGGTAAAATTTTGTTTTGGCTGTGTGTTTGATTCAACCTATAGCAGCTTCTCTGCAATTTGAACCGCGTTAAGGGCAGCTCCCTTGCGTATTTGATCACCACAGACGAAGATGTCCAACCTTCTCAGAACCGAACAGGTAAAAAGTGAGATTTTTAGACAAAAGAGTACGATATAATAAGTATCATTGGGACGGGGGCTTTACCCGTAATCCCCGTCTTGGGAAATGTCACGTCGTATCCTCCCAACTGCAACGTCGTCTTTGTTGGAAACTTCGAGTGGCGTGGGAAATCTGTTTGCAGCACGATCGTCAACGACTACTATGCCCGGTGCATTCTTGAGAATATCCTTAGCCGTCTCCTGCGTAACCAGGAAAACACAATAGCAAGAATGGAATTCGCTGTTTGGCCAAAAACCAAGTTAATTTAAGGTTGTTTTTCAGTCAACCTTTGATCAAAAGTTTTTAAATTTTCTCTCCTTTAAGAATGTACAGCTAAATTATTGTAGATCACAACTGAAAGCCAACTTGAAACAAAGTTCCACGCAAAACATTCGATAATCAAATCCAATTCCAGTGCATAAAGCAGTAGATTAATTCATCTAGATGAAAACATACCAACATATTGCAGGCTCAAAAATCGAAACTTATAGCCCAATTCCACCCTTGAATTAAATTTTTCAGGAAAAAAAAAAAAAAAAAAAAAGTCGGTTAACAATATCATAAACTAAGTAAAAAAGCATTACCTCATCCAGGGGTTTCTCAAATTGAAGATTCACACTCTCGGCATGAGCACGCATAACTGGAATTCGTATGCATGTTGCTGTCACTTTAACATCCTTGTCGTTCTACAACGGAATAAAGAACGAAGCTTATTTAATAAGCACTTTTGCACGAAAGAACTCAAACAGAAGAGGTCATAGCACTGGTAAGTCGAAGAAGAAATCAGTACCCATATTTTCCTCGTCTCTTTTACCAATTTCATCTCCTCTTCATTGTAACCATTTGATTGAATAGATGCATTATGTGAGAATAGGTTGAAAGCATACTGTCAATAAGTTTACAATAATTAGATACAACGCAACATCTTACATTAGATGAAACATGTAGTATTGTAGTATCGTGTAGGAGGAAACCCGACAAACCTGCTGCTTAAAGATGTTACAGGTTGGTTCTTTCCCGTCTAAGACCTACTTTAGATAAAGAAAGTGATTAGAATTTAGAACCAAGAGTTACCTCTAAATAGACTACATATACAATGCAAAAGCAGGGAAAAGATGACAGGAAACCTCACGAGTCTGCAGAACAAGCTCTTCCATGGCTGCAGCACCAGCCCCACTGGCAGCCTGGTATGTGCTAACAACCATACGTTTAACCTGTAAAACAATGAACATTGTACATAAACGTGATTTTCTATTCGTTTTAGAGGTTATTGAGCTGTTGAGCTGTCAAAGATTAACAAGAGAAGCACCGAACACCTTTCTATAATCAGCTAATGTTGTCAGCCAGTCAAAACAGCTAAAACAATCAACTTTCAAGTAAATCAATCAGCTATGAGCTAAATGATTCAAATATGTCAACGAGACAAATTCCTATGATATTTAAGAAGAGGGACACTTATAGCTAGTAGGCACTGTTGCAAAAATCAGTCTTAGGCGCCCCTAAACCGTGGCGATTTTCCTCCTAGGCGCCCGCCTAGCGCCTAACTCGGCGGAGTTAACTCGTCCATTTCGATCGAGTTAACAGAGTTAATCTGGTCAGCTTAGGCTTGCTAATTTATATATATATATGGCATATGCCATATGTACACCAACACATGCACTATTCTTTTTAGTTAGCCGCATAGGTGCCCGCTTAGACCGTCTAGCCACTAGACGTTCCTTTACTGCCAAAAAGTGCCTAGCTCTTAGTGCAACCATGCTAGCAGGTAAGGTAAGGCATAACTTTATTTCCTTATATCTACTTAGGAGCGAGCACAAGGCAAGGTGCCTTCAGGCCGCCTAACAATTCCCTCGTCACCTGTTGGACTTGACCTTCGGACCTCCGCCCAACAATTGCAATTATCATTTATCAATAGTCTCCTCCTTTAACTTAAAACAATCTCGTACCAGTGAATAGCAAAGCATTAACCTAAATTTGCATAGGAAACAATTAAAGAATCAAATATACAAATGTATACAACGTAACTCTCTCACCTTAGCCCGGAGATGAAGCGGTGTGGCGGCCATTAAGCAAATAATGGTGGAGCAATTGGGATTGGCAATGATCGCTCCCTTCCCAGACCCAACCTTAATATGCGCCATGGCGTCCGCATTAACCTCGGGGATCACTAGCGGCACGCCATCGTCCATCCTAAAAGCCGAGCTGTTATCCACCACAACGGCCCCCTTCCGGGCCGCAATCGGGCCAAATTTCTTGCTGATAGACCCGCCGGCGCTGAACAGAGCAATGTCGACGCCGTCAAAGCTTTCCTCGGTGAGCTCTTCGACGGTGTAGTGCTTGCCTTCGAAGGCGACGCCCCTCCCCGCGGAGCGCTTGCTGGCGAGGAGCTTGAGGGAGCGGTACGGGAAGTCGCGGTCGGAGAGGACGGAGAGGAACTCCTGGCCCACGGCGCCGGTGACGCCGACAATGGCCACGGAGGGGGCGTCCTCGCGAAGCGACATGCGGACGCGGGCGGCGGAGGAGCGGGGAGTGGGGGCGGAGAGGAATTGGTGGTGGGGAAGAGAAAGAGATGAGAGCTTCATTGGAAGATGAGGCGGCGAGAGGGTTTAAGGAGAAATGAAGGAAATAAGAATGGCGGAATAGAAGGGAGAAGCAGTGCATTATTATAGTATGGAGTATGGAGTATGGAGTATGGAGTAGAGTTTTACGGAGAAAACAACTTTGGCATGTTCCTCGTCAATGCCCATATTGACTAATATACTATTGCTAAACAATATGTTACTCCGTACTAGGTGGTTTCAACTTTCCATCAACTCGGAGGGTGAAGGGGACTCCTTACACGCATCAAGTAATGAGAAATATTCTTCAGACTTGAGATCAATACAAGCGGTCGGGGTTTAATACGCGTCAAGATTGAGGATACCGACTTAAAGCGGCATACTTCATGACCTTACTGCTTAAGTCTCCAGACTTTCTCATAACAAGTCCTTATTTCCCGATTCAGCATGATAACAAGTCCTTATTTCCCAATTCAGCACGGCTCGAACAGACCTCATGACAAGGAGAGACATCTTGCCACACAAGTACGGTACTGATTCCGCTTGGCCGAAATCCGTGCATGTGCTCCACGTGCTTAGCATGCTGAGGGCTCAGAACCTATCCCCTAGTTTCGCTAGGGGGGTGTATTTAATCATGATTTTTATAGATTTTTAAAGACTTTTATCAACTTTAAAAGTTTGGCGGTATTCAATTTAGATTTTTAAATACTCTTTAAAAGTCTACCGGTATTGGATTCAGACTTTTCAAAACTCTTTAAAAGTATATTGGTATTCGATTCAGACTTTTATAGAGTATTTAAAAGTCTACTGGTATTCAAAAAGTTAATAACTTTCATTGACTCTGTTAGAATAGAACTTCTGTAGACTTTTTCTTCATTAATATAAATAGAAGAAATCCGACCCTTGATAGGGATAAAATCCGGTCTCCGTATCCCGATCTCTCTCTCTGCGTAAGGACTCAGTCAGGCCCTTAGATTCTATTCCCGGTCTGCCGAGCCTTGTACACTACACTCCGGGCCGCCGCGGCAACCCGGGCGGGATTCGAAGTAGGGGTCTCATATCCACTTATCGTAAGCGCATTGGACCGATAGCGTGACCGGTGCATGTCCGCCACGTGTCCTGCATGCAGCCCGACCGGAGTAGGCCTGGCCATATCCGCTATAAAAGGCGCATTTAATGTAGAGAGATGGACTTTTGGCTATTTCCTCTTGAACAGTAGCTAAAGAGACCGGGAGCCGCTGACCCACTGTCACGGAGCTTGGTCACACCTAGAGTATTCTTTCCTATACTCTACCATATATTAATACGAATATTCTCTTCCGTATTATACTGTATCATTTTGGCGCCGTCCGTGGGGACCGAAGTAACAAGCCGAGTCCCGTTCTACCTAACTTCAATCTCCAAGCATGTACCCATATATGGATTATTTTGCCGCTGCGGATCCAGAGCAGGAGGCACCTCCCGACCTACGTTCCCGCCTTAGCTCTAGAGACGACCCGAGCAATACCATAAATCCGCCGGCGGCTGATCCTGTCAACATGATTCACCCTCCCCAAGCATTCCCTATACCGGTCGGACCGATACCGTACCAGTACCCACCATACCCGCTTGATCCGACCGCTCATTGGTGGACCACTTCTCCTCGTTTCTATCCGACACCTTATGCCCCTCCTTTCCCGTTCCAGCCGGCACCGCCCACTCAACTGCACACTCAGCCGCCGGTCCCTCATCCGGATACTACGACGATCGAGGCTGCGGCCACCCACTCGCCCGCTAGGAGGGCGCAGTCCGAAAGGCGACCGATCTCCTCTAGATTACAAGAACCGACATCGGCGCGTCGACCTGCTCTGTCGCGTTTGGGCGCCTCAAGTTCCAGACCACCTCCAGCCCAAGAAGAGGCGCCGAGAGTCAGTGTTCTGGACCGAATCGACCCGCCGATGGAGAGAGGGCGTCGACCATTACATGTCCCGACCGCGACCGAAGCTGATTCAAGTGAAGCAAGTTCTTCGGATTCCCGTCACCATAGACGCCGTAAACCAACCCGTCCGCCCGGTCTTTCGCGTNGAGGAAGTTAACGCCATACTTTCAAGGCCGGGTGATCCGGGTGCTCACCGATCAACCGATAGGGGCCATACTCCGGACGACCACTTCCTCCGGTCGGTTAATTAAGTGGGCAATGATGTTGACCCAGTTCGCAATCGAATACACGCCGAGACCGGCCATCAAAGGACAAGCCGTAGCAGATTTCGTCGTAGAATGTTCAGCACGTGACAGGACCACCCCGGTGACCTCCGACACTCCCCCGGTGGAATGGGAAATTGCAACAGATGGGTCAAGCTGCAAGCAGGGCGCCGGCGCTAGTATAGTTCTTACCAGCCCGGAGGGCTTCAAAGTTTACTACGCCCTGTCGCTTGCTTTCTCACCGACCAACAATGAAGCGGAGTACGAGGCCTTCATAGCCGGCCTGCGGCGCGCCCGCTCTCTGGGGGCTCGGCATGTGAGGATCCGGACTGACTCAGCCCTAGTCGTCGGACAGGTCACCGGCGCTTTCGAAACAAAAGGGGAACGGCTAGCCCGGTACCGCGACTACGCTTTATCCATTATGGGATCGTTCGACGCTTGCATAGCCGAGCACATTCCACGGGCCGAGAATGCGGATGCGGACATGTTATCCCGACTATCACACGAGGCTCCGAAATATATATCGAAGGTCGCCCGGGTGGAAGAGCTGCAGACTGCTTGCGTGGATGCGCTTCCCGTGATACCGGTCGATGCGGAAACGGATGATTAGATCACCGACCTCCGTTCATATTTAGAGACCGGGACCTTACTAGAGAATGAGCAGAGGGCCAGGAAAGTAAAGCTGCGAGCTCCCCGTTTCCAGATAGTCGACAATCGCCTTTACCGGCGGTCTTATGGAGGGCCGCTGATGAGATGTCTAACCCGCTTTGAGGCCAAACTCGTGATGGCCGAGCTGCATTCCGGACTTTGCTCTGCCCATCAGGGGGGCCGGGCCTTGGCAAGAAGAATAATGTTGATCGGCTACTATTGGCCATCGATCCAATTAGACTATGAGGCACTAGCAAAGTCATGCGAATCCTGTCAACTTTACGCCCGAGTCCCAGGCAGGCCGGCCACCTTTTATCATCAGGTCAGTTCTGCAATACCGTTCGCCAAATGGGGGGTAGACATCTTGGGACCTTTCCCGCAGTTGACCGGTCGACGCCGCTTCATAATCGTTGCTGTGGACTACTTTTCGAAATGGGTAGAGGCCGAACCACTAGCGACGATTACATCTCAGCAGTGCGCCCGGTTTATATGGCGAAACGTGATCTCCCGCTTTGGAGTTCCAGTTCAGTTGGTGACCGACAACGGAAGACAGTTCGAGAGCGAGTATTTCCAAAATTTCTTAGCAACGGTGGGCACCAGGTCGCTCCGTTCTTCCGTAGCATATCCTCAAGGGAACGGTCAAGTGGAGAACGCGAACCGAACCATCCTGGAAGGGCTGAAAAAGAAGTTGCACTCGGCCGGACGAAGCTGGGCAGACGAGCTCCCGTACATCTTGTGGTCGTACCGGACTACGCCCCGGGAAGCCACGAAGGAAACGCCCTTCGCACTAGTTTATGGCGCCGAAGCCCGCCTGCCAGTGGAAGCGTGGATACCGACCTCTAGAGAGCGGAGTTATGATGAGAACGGCAATGACTCCTTGATAATCACCGGGTTGGATTCTGTGGAAGAGAGGAGAGAGGTCGCAGCCCGGAGGGTCGAAGAATATCAAAAGAAATTGAAAGCATACCGCGACCCTAAAGTGCGCCCCCGCTACTTTCAGGTAGGGGATTACGTGCTGAGAGAGAGACAGGCCAGCAAACCGCTAGAGAGCGGGAAATTGGCCCAGAGCTGGGAAGGCCCCTACGTCGTTTCGGCCGTGGTGAGACCGGGGACCTACCGGCTCGAAACCACCACTGGCAAACCGGTCGACCGCATTTGGAATTCCCAGCATTTGGTCCATTTTTATCAGTAGTTTGTAATAGGTTCGGGAGCCTGCGTGCCCCAATTTACTTTCGCCCTTCGAGGCTGTTCTGTTTGAAATGTAGCATCGCCCGGTCAAGTCGGCTTTTTCTGTTAAATGTGTTTAATGGTGAGAGCGAGGTACTCACCCCGGGAGTAAGGTGCCCGGTTACCGGTCTTCGGACCTTAATGGTGAGAGCAAGGTGCTCACCCCGGGAGTAAGGTGCCCGGTTACCGGTCTTCGGACCTTAATGGTGAGAGCAAGGTGCTCACCCCGGGAGTAAGGTGCCCGGTTACCGGTCTTCGGACCTTAATGGTGAGAGCAAGGTGCTCACCCCGGGAGTAAGGTGCCCGGTTACCGGTCTTCGGACCTTAATGGTGAGAGCAAGGTGCTCACCCCGGGAGTAAGGTGCCCGGTTACCGGTCTTCGGACCTTAATGGTGAGAGCAAGGTGCTCACCCCGGGAGTAAGGTGCCCGGTTACCGGTCTTCGGACCTTAATGGTGAGAGCGAGGTGCTCACCCCGGGAGTAAGGTGCCCGGTTACTGGTCTTCGGACCTTAATGGTGGGAGCAAGGTGCTCACCCCGGGAGTAAGGTGCCCGGTTACCGGTCTTCGGACCTTAATGGTGAGAGCGAGGTGCTCACCCCGGGAGTAAGGTGCCCGGTTACCGGTCTTCGGACCTTAATGGTGAGAGCAAGGTGCTCACCCCGGGAGTAAGGTGCCCGGTTACCGGTCTTCGGACCTTAATGGTGAGAGCAAGGTGCTCACCCCGGGAGTAAGGTGCCCGGTTACCGGTCTTCGGACCTTAATGGTGAGAGCAAGGTGCTCACCCCGGGAGTAAGGTGCCCGGTTACCGGTCTTCGGACCTTAATGGTGAGAGCAAGGTGCTCACCCCGGGAGTAAGGTGCCCGGTTACCGGTCTTCGGACCTTAATGGTGAGAGCAAGGTGCTCACCCCGGGAGTAAGGTGCCCGGTTACCGGTCTTCGGACCTTAATGGNGTTAAGATAAGAGTATCGCCCGACACAACGAGGCCGGGCTCTCGAAACGAAACGACTCAAAGGTCGTCAAAACGAAATAATACCCGGCACAACGAGGCCGGGCTCCCGCGTTTACTACCTAAGGGCGTTCGGCCGACTGCTCGACCCCAGGCTCCGTCGCACCCTCTGCCGCTGGTCCAGCATCGGGGGCTTCCGCATCCTCCGCCGTTGGTCCAGCGGAAGCGTCGGTGAAAGAGANGAGCAAGGTGCTCACCCCGGGAGTAAGGTGCCCGGTTACCGGTCTTCGGACCTTAATGGTGAGAGCAAGGTGCTCACCCCGGGAGCAAGGTGCCCGGTTATCGGTCTTCAGACCTTAATGCAAAAGTAAGCGTTCAAAAAGAGAGCAAAAGATGTAACGAGTGAAAGCGGCTCCAAGGCTGTTAAGATAAGAGTATCGCCCGACACAACGAGGCCGGGCTCTCGAAACGAAACGACTCAAAGGTCGTCAAAACGAAATAATACCCGGCACAACGAGGCCGGGCTCCCGCGTTTACTGTCTAAGGGCGTTCGGCCGACTGCTCGGCCCCGGGCTCCGTCGCACCCTCTGCCGCTGGTCCAGCATCGGGGGCTTCCGCATCCTCCGCCGTTGGTCCAGCGGAAGCGTCGGTGAAAGAGACCGGTAGTACTTGCCCCTCAGAGACGGTCGAGAACGGCGTCGGACCAGGGTCGGGCACCTCTTCGGGAAGCACGGCCAAAACCCTGTGGAGGTCGTCGTCGTCGATCGAGACTTCTAAGGCAGCTCGAACGTCGTTCTGCATGGCTCGACGACCACTGTTGAACGCCCAAGTCTCGAATTCGTACATTAAGTCCTCCCCGACCGGCGTGCGCGAGATGGCCGCAAGAACGTCCTCACCTGTCTCCCGCCCTCGGCAGATATGCTTAGCCAGGAGGACGGGATCCGTCAAAACCTTCTCGCCGAAATCCGCCCGCTCCAGTATCCTCCGTCCGGTCTCTTCAGCCGTCTTCAGTTTCCCCTCGAGCTCTTTAATCCGCTGTTCCCTCTTAGCAAGGGACCTTTTGAGCGGGGCCACGTCCCGACGATGGATCTCGTCCCCGTCCTTGGCCCGGGCATACAGATCGGTGACCGAGTGCGCCATCTAAAAAAGAAAGGTAGTGAGAAGACCGGTAGACGCTAACAAGAACACGATTAATCACTTCGCGATACCTGGATGAGGTCGCGAGCGATGCGCTCTCCCACTAGAGCGGTTGACCATCCGCTTGTCTTCTCCGGAGGAGGAGCCGCGGCGCAGATCCTCGTTAGCAGAGCGGCCGAGGATTCGTCCCCGTGCTTCATGAGCACGTCGATCACGGGCGTCGTGGACCCGGACCCGTCGCGACGGGAGCGTTTCACGACCGCGACCTCCTCGACCTCGGGCACCTCTTTCTCTTTCCCTCGCTTGGCAGCCCGGGCTGCATCCTGCTCGTTGTTCAGATCGGCAGGGTGGGTCGCGTCCAAAGGTAGACCGACGGGCACTGGCGCCTCGCCGGTAGGATCTGCAGGCTTCGAGGGCTCGGCCTTCTTAGCCCCCAGACTGATCTTCTTGGCGGGTGCAGGCGGACGAGCCGATACCGGGAAGCTCCTCATGGCACCTGAAAGGAGAGAAGACAAAACAGACTTATTGTACCGACCTTCGTAAAACCGACCTCGGACCGGTAAGTCTTACAAACCTCGTGACCCAGCCTCAGGAGGGGGAGGTCTGACGGCAACCGTCACCACCGCCCTCTTAGGCGTGTACTTCTCGGGCAAATCGTATCTGGGGGGCTCGAGGTTTGCTTCCAGGTATTCCTCGGGAGATCGGAAGACCTCGTACTCGTATTCCTCGGCAGAAATCTTTATGGCCGCGTCATCTAAAGCCCGGCTTTTCCTAGGTCGTTTGTGCTCCGTCGCGAACTCTGGCCACTCTCGGTCAACAGGAAGCGGCCACGGGTATTGGACCGACAGGATCCGGTCTTTCCAGCCTCTATTGTTTTCGGGCAAATGTAAAATTTTGCAGAAGTGCTCACGAGACTGTATGCATAGGACGTCACCCCCGTGCTTGATAGATAGAGGCCGGACCGAGAAGAGGTACCGGAAAAGCTCTAGAGTCGCTGGGAGACCGTGGCGGTTACATATTTGTGGGAAGCATGCGAGAGTACGGTGGGCATTAGGGGCAATCTGCCCGGGCAAAACACCATAGTACTTCATGAAACCCAGCAAAAAGGGGTGGAACGGGAAGGTCAACGGGGCCTTGATGGAATCCAAGTGCATCCCGAGCCAGTCCCCGTTCGTTCGGTCGACGATACTCCCTAATGACCGTTTGGTCTCGTAGTTAACAGTCCCGGTTAACAGGGCCGAGACTTCCTCGATCTCCCCGCGAGTGAGAAGACTGGTGTGTCGCCGCAGGCCGCTGCTGTCTAATCGGATCCTGCTGGCGGCCACTAGAGGGGTAGAATCGACTGGTAGACCGGCGAACCAGTCCCTACCATAGGCCGTAGGGGCAGGCTTCCCTCGACCTGAGGGCCCTGCTTCTGAAGAAAGAGGCTCCATAACGGGCCGAGAGTCTGCTTCGTCATTCTCGGCCCTCAGTTGGTTATGAGCCCGATCTGAGCCCTCGGGTTCTCCTGAGTAAGTCTCTATGGCGTTGAGGTCAGAGTCATAAGTCAAGACCGTGAACGATCCGACTTCGACCGAGTCGCCGTAGTCGTGGTTGGATAGGTTTTGACTATCCGATCCGCTCATGGCTGTACCTAGCAAGGACAAGGAGGTGTCTTACTAAGGTCAGCCCGGGACTCGAGACCGCCCGAAATCATAAAATGAATGTATCTACGAGTATAAGCAAAAGGAGTTACCTGTCGAAGAAAGTTCGAAAACGTGCTGAGGTCGATAACGCTGAGATCGGGAAGTTTAGGTAGTTCGGGAGGCTCTGAGTTTGTCTCGTTCGTGAAAGCCGGAAACACCGTACGTACCACACTTTTATAGAGGGAGAAAGAAGGGGCTGACGGTTCGGCTCCCCACGCCGTAGACCTAGCCTAGGCCCAAGTTCCGAGGCTCGTGCGAACGTGACACGCGGACACTAGGGCTGACGACACCCGCTGACGACGTTTTCCTTGTCCCGTTCTGTTGATCAACCATGGATAGTGCAACCCGGATCCGATCTTACAGCCCGGACTTTTTCCTCAGCGATCGTAAAAGACCGGGCTGGGGGGCTAGATGATAGGGATAAAATCCGGTCTCCGTATCCCGATCTCTCTCTCTGCGTAAGGACTCAGCCAGGCCCTTAGATTCTATTCCCGGTCTGCCGAGCCTTGTACACTACACTCCGGGCCGCCGCGGCAACCCGGGCGGGATTCGAAGTAGGGGTCTCATATCCACTTATCGTAAGCGCATTGGACCGATAGCGTGACCGGTGCATGTCCGCCACGTGTCCTGCATGCAGCCCGACCGGAGTAGGCCTGGCCATATCCGCTATAAAAGGCGCATTTAATGTAGAGAGATGGACTTTTGGCTATTTCCTCTTGAACAGTAGCTAAAGAGACCGGGAGCCGCTGACCCACTGTCACGGAGCTCGGTCACACCTACAGTATTCTTTCCTATACTCTACCATATATTAATACGAATATTCTCTTCCGTATTATACTGTATCA
>NC_044922.1:4531299-4544473 GCF_003576645.1 Ipomoea triloba
AAATATCATTCGATAAAATCAGTGCATGCACTCACAAAAATTTTATGCTGCAACCAGCAGCAGAAATTTTAGTTGCTGCTGGTTGCAGCATAATTATTTTAAAAATTTATAAATTAAAATTATATTTAATTAATATAATTATGTTCATTAATTATTAATATATGTATTTATGTTAAGTTGAATTTTTTGCGAAATTATTATTTATTTATAGTTGTTATAAATGGGAGATGTTCATCAATTCCAATCAAAGGTAATTGTACTAAATATTTTAATTTGTACTTTTTCTTTATGTATAATATACTCTATTTTTGTGATAACTAATATTTATTTTTAATTTTTTATAATGTATTAATTTATTTATGATTTATAAAAGTATATTTTTGTAAGAAAATTATTAATAATATATTAATAGAAGTTATGGAATGTTTGTAAGGGTGTATTCAATTTAGAGTTTTAATGACTTTTGTATACTTTTTAATATGAAAAAGTTTTTAAAAGTTTATAAATTGTTGTACGGATATTTATAAAATCTTACAAGTTGATAAAAGTTTAGGAAAGTTTACAAAAAGTTTACAAAAGTCAATTAAAATTCATCATTTTAAAAGTATTTGAAAGTATTTAAAAGTCTTGATTGAATACACCCCCTTAGAAAGTTGGCACTAATTAGTTCAATTGTACTCTTTTACGAGCATTGACGTTTAATTACAATTTAAAATTTCTAACTTCACACATGACTTTGCCTTTGAAACTCGATGTACTTCATAAGTGCGCAACATTCCATATATATATGACAAGCTATTACAATACTCATCGAATTTAAATAAACTATTGTAGTTCTTATTAATTTTACGGTAAGAATTTTATTACACTGAGAATATTTCTTATTTAGTTGTGTATCCAAGTGTACATACAAAGGTATGTTGAGCTAGCCTTCCACAGCCAAAGGGTTCACTACAACATCCTGCATAGCTACAAAATTTGAGTTCCCACCATACTCTTCTGGCAACACATCTTCTCCTACTTCTCTTATGAACTGCAACCTTTCCTCTTCATTGCTAACAATCATAATCTGTACACATTATCCTAACCAACGTGACTCGGTAGCTCAAAACCATGAACGAGGTTAAATAATTATATTTTTCTCCGATCTTAATATGAAGTTTCTGATTTTATCGTAAGGTCATATTTCAACTGTGGTGCAGCATTATGTATAAGAACAAATAGGCCTAGACAATATTGAGTATTCGGTCCTACCATACGCAAATTATGCATTTTGGAGTTTATGACTTTTAATTAGGACTTTTCAGATAAAGCAGTGAAAAACACTCGAACACTATGAAATCACGCAAATATATGAGCGTACCTTTTCAAGAGTTGCTTTCTCAAGGAAACGGGAAACCAACTTCCAGACAGCAACAAAGAATAGTGGCATGTGTAATAGGTAAAACTTGGCTAAGCGTTCAGGGTAGTAAGCCTAGGGAGACAAAATCACAAAAACGTAGATCATCAGGCAAACATAATTTTGTCTAAGGTAGAATATAAAAGTTAGAATAAGATCAATTTAATAGAAAGTTTGTTGTATTGAAAATTTGAAATACGACTTTTTCCTCTTTTTCTCGAAGTCAGCTTCACAGAAAGTTTGTTGTATTAGGCTGTAATGTATATTGCGAAGGAGCGAGGAAACTCACCTGTAAGAACTGAGCACCTGTGATTAGTGCACGGGCATCAATGTTTTTATAGCTCATATGCTGCAAATCAAGAATACCAATCAACTTTTCATTTCCTATTTCGCCACCCTTGAAAGAACTGAAATGAAGAGAAGAAAATCAACGGCAGGATGCAAAGCCCGTTCTTATTAGAACTTAGAACCAATAATAAAAGTCATAAAACAGAATATAACACGATGAAGATGGCAAAATTGTCATAATACAACTTCTCAACTGCTCATAACGAATCATGAATGAAATCACATGGCCTGAAGTTTATTTGAAAACGCAAGTTCTGATACTGTTTTGCCTATATGAAGGACAAAATCACTAAGCCATCCCTTACCGATACTTAACACATATCTTCAATGACCCCGAAAAAAATTAGGCAGTAAGCACTCGCACAGAACCAATACATTCATTGTCGTTAAAATATTCATCAGCTTTCCCTTTTTTTTAGACTGCAACAAATCTAAAACTCTGTCTTTGGCCCTCTCACTCACACCACTTTCGGTCCTTCAAAATCACCCACTCTACAGAGGAACAGATTACTTGGCTACTTGCTAATACCTTCTCTGACTCATTGACTAATACTAGCCTTTTTTGCTAACAACATATTCAGTTGATCATGACAATTATGGGAACTTTGGCTTCACCTAACGCAAGTAAAGTGTTGCAAAGTGAGAACTGAAAAGAATTGCATTCAGGACTATTTAAATGCATAAATTTTTAATTTATAACGAGTTGCAAATTTTACATAAGGAAAACAAAGGAAAAAACATAAGATAAAAATGATACCTTGCAAGTGTTTTGTCTAGAAGGTGAACCAAAAATTCTGCACAAGAAATGAAAACATTTAGTTAGAATTTCTGTATTTCCATTACTATTCTTTCCACAGCATTAACACATAATTAAAGGAACAGTGAGCTTGGGAAAGCAATTTAAAGTCTCTTTTACAATATTATCACCGTAATGGAGAACTGATCCGATACACGTACTCCACTCAATAACATGAACATCAATGGCGAAATGAACTATAGGAAGTATAGAAGGCAAACTTGTTGGCCAACACTCTTCATATGACATTAAATCAACAAAGTGTCTAGCGAAGTTTGCAAATTCCATTTCTTCAAGTTGTTTATGCATGTTTAACTTATAAAATAAAAAATAAAAAGCCAATGTAAAATACTTGTTAAGCTTTTTATGGTCCAAACCCACCTCATAGGTGGGGGACATACAGTCACAATCACCAAACTCAAAAGTTAGCAATATTGCTTTTAGAAATTTCAACATTCTAAAGTTCTGTTTCATTAGTTTCTAAACTGAAGTTAGGAGTCTAGTCCAAGCCTATATCATGCGGGGGTCCTGCTGGACATACAGTCAGGCTCACCAGACTCCGGGGCACATACAGTGAGGCTCACCAGACTCCAGGGGGCATACAGTCTGGCTGTTGGGACTGATTTTCTGTCCCCTTTGTGCCTTTGGCTCATGTTTTGAACCTTGATCTAGCTTAATATATCTTTCGTTTTATTTCAAAAAATAAAAATAAAAAAATTCCCTTGAAAAGAATATTCCCAAGACTCAATGAAAACAAACACAAAATTGTCAAATTATGAAGGCATACAAAGTTCATCATATGTCAAATTATAGCTTCATTTTTTTGTCAAAACCAAAGGACTCCTAGACAAGAAAAGCTAGAAAGGTATCAATAGATTAACCAAACTAGAATCTTCCCTTGTCAAAACACAACTCACACACTATAAAATAACTAAATAATCAATGTAAATGGTTCTTTAGGGGTATCCTTAGGTGTTTTACATAAAAACTTGCCCATTGTGCATCTTGTGAAATGGTGAGCTCTAGATTAATTAGTTAAGAGGATCATACCACTGTAAACAAAAAACCTAAAGGGGGTGTTTGGTAAATAGCTGATAGCTGTTAGCTGATTGGATTAGTGGGTTTGACTAGTTGAGAGCATTAGCTGATTCTAGAAAGATGTTTGGATAGCTGATTACATGCAAACTGACTTTTTCAAAAAATTGATCGAAAAAGTTGAATTTGAGCCGCTTTTTTGAATTTAAGTATTTTGAAGCAATAAGTTGTTACAAAAAGCTAATTAATCAAACATCAAAGACAACACTTATATTGGTTCTTTAACCAAGTCAAAAAACTAATAATAGTCAAATAAGCAGCAAAGGCAAAAGTATTATGCTATGCAGTCAAAATAGATAGAAAAAGGGGTAAAAAAGCATTACTCTTAAATTGGAGTTGATCCTTGGCAGGAAAATGATTGCAACCTCTCACGATCATAACTGGGAACCCATTTTTAGACAAGCCTTGTAAGCAAATCTTCCTAGCTTCCAGTTCATCTGGCACTTCAGAGTCAGGAATATATCCGAGCGGAACAAAAGCAGCCCTCCATTGCCGCCATTGAACAAACATCTTGCCTGCCTTTTCTGGGTCCATTGCTCTTGCAATCAAGAACCTCATCAGTGTTGGGTCACCGAAGCTCTGCAACACGGAACGCAAGAAAATGGGATAGACATCACATCAAGAGCAGAATACGAAGAGATAATAATAATAGAGAAGGATGGGAATTGGGAAGCTGATCATATATTATTTCACCTCTGTAGAAGAACCAAGCTTCTCAACTGATTTCCTCATCTGGGTTAGTGCAAGCTCTTCGTGTGCTCTTTCCATTTTTCAAATCCGAAATTGGTGATTCCTTTGGCCTGAAAGAAGAAAGATGGAATTTTTTAACAAGAGAGGGGGGAAGGAAAGAGACTCTTTGAATTTTATGCATAGATACTCTATATAGTTTATGTACACTTCAACGACTTTTCAAAAAAATAATGTACTCCTGGGATTTAGGAATGGCCATGCTGCATAAGTGGACCACATTCAAACACGCTGTCTTTCTTCACTTGGGTCCAAAAGGCTAAATTCCTGTGTCTTAACAGTCTCGCAGAAATATTATTGAGAGTTATCTCTACATATTTTTATTAAAGAAATGACTGCAATCCAATCTCCAGAGTTTTATTGTTTTTGTCTTAAAAATTTGGTGAAGGATGTTAATTATAGAATATGCTTCAATACAAATTTATTTTAAATTGATCAATCAATTGAATTGTATCATGTGAATTACAGTTCTCGTTTTAGTTTTAGTTTAATGTTGAAAACAACTTGTTACCTTCCCAATTTTTTTTAAACAAATTTATTTTTCTTTCAATAAAAAACCTTCCCATTTTATACATTTAAAAGGAAATTGTGCAGAAAAGTATTTTTTTATTTTTATTATAACATAATAAATTATTGAAAAAATTCGAATGGTACAGAGAAGGCGACCGTTTGTCCGTCGTCGATCACTTTTTCGCCTGAAATTTTGCCGGGGTGTGGTCGAAACTCTAATGACCCGTGATAAAAGGTCATTAACCGATTTTTTGGTCTCATTGCATCAAAATGAATTGTTGAAGGGTGTAATTGCACATTTAAAAAGTTTAGAGGGCTAATTGACTTTTCAGTTAAAATTCAATAGTCTATTTGACTTTTTTTCCCAAAAATGGATAAATAATAGTTCAATTGTACTTTTCATGAGCGTATAAAGTATTTGATTAATTAAAAATTATTTTTACGGCGTGCACACATGACTTTGGCTTGGAAACTTGATGTACTTTATAAGTGCACAACATTCTATAATATATGACAAGCTATTACAATACTCATCGAACTTAAATAAATTATTATAATTCTTATTAATTTTACAGTAAGAATTTATTACATTGAGAATATTTCTTATTTCTCGAGATTTAGATAGTTGGGTAACCAAGTGTACATACAAAGGGTATATTGAGCTAGCCTTCCACAGCCAAAGGGTTCACTACAACATCCTGCATAGCTACAAACTTTGAGTTCCCACCATACTCTTCTGGCAACACATCTTCTCCTACTTCTCTCATGAACTGCAACCTTTCCTCTTCATTGCTAACAATCACAATCTGTACATATTATCCTAACCAACATGACTCGGTAGCTCAAAACCATGAACGAGGTTAAATAATTATATTTTTCTCCGATCTTAATATGAAGTTCTTGATTTTATTGTAAGGTCATATTTCAACCGTGGTCCAGCATTATGTATAGGAACAAATAGGCCTAGACAGTATTGAGTATTCGGTCCTACCATACAGATAACGGTATGAAAGGAAGCAGTGAAAAACACTCGATGAACTCATGCACATATATGAGCATACCTTTTCAAGAGTTGCTTTCTCAAGGAAACGGGAAACCAACTTCCAGACAGCCACGAAGAATAGTGGCATGTGTAATAGGTAAAACTTGGCTAAGCGCTCAGGGTAATAAGCCTAAGGAGACAAAATCACAAAAACGTAGATCATCAGGCAAACATAATTTTGTCTAAGGTAGAATATAAAAGTTATAATAAGATCAATTTAATAGCAAGCGCCATGGAAAGTTTGTTGTATTGAAATACGACTTTTTTCCTCTCTTTCTCGAAGTCAGCTCCACAGAAAGTTTGTTGTATTAGGCTGTAATGTATATTGCGATGGAGCGAGGAAACTCACCTGTAAGAACTGAAAACCGGTGATTAGTGCACGCGCTTCAATGTTTTTATAGCTAATATGCTGCAAATCAAGAATACCAATCAACTTTTCTTTTCCTATTTCGCCATCCTTCAAAGAACTGAAATGAAGAGAAGAAAATCAATGGCAGGATGCAAAGCCCGTTCTTGTTAGAACGTAGAACCAAAATAAAAGTCATAAAAAAGAATATAACACGATGAAGATGGCAAAATTGTCGTAATACAACTTCTCAACTGCTCATAACGAGTCATGAACTAAATCACATGGCCTGAAGTTTATTTGAAAACGCAAGTTCTGATACTGTTTAGCCTATATGAAGGACAAAATCACTAAGCCATCCCTTACCGATACTTAACACATATCTTCAATGACCCCGAAAAAAGTAGGCAGTAAGCACTCGCACAGAACCAATACATTCATTGCCGTTAAAATATTCATCAGCTTTCCGTTTTTTTAGATTGCAACAAATCTAGAACTCTGTCTTTGGCCCTCTCACTCACACCACCTTCGGTCCTTCAAAATCACCGGCTCTACAGAGGAACAGATTACTGGGCTACTTGCTAATACCTTCTCTGACTCGTTGACTAGTACTAGCCTTTTTTGCTAACAACATATTCAGTTGATCATGACAATTATGGGAACTTTCGCTTTACCTAACGCAAGTAAAGTGTTGCAAAGCGAGAACCACAAATTTTTAATTTATAACGTGTTGCAAAATTTACATAAGGAAAACAAAGGAAAAAACATAAGATCAGATAAAAATGATACCTTGCAAGTGTTTTGTCTAGAAGGTGAACCACAAATTCTGCACAAGAAATGAAAACATTTAGTTAGAATTTTTGTATTTCCATTATTATTCTTTCCAGTTTCCACAACATTAAGCCATTAACACATAATTAAAGGAAGAGTGAGCTTGGGAAAGCAATTTAAAGTCTCTTTTACAGTATTATCACAGTAATTCAGAAGATTAGCATTAACCAAATATGGAATCATTATGTATGGAAAACTGATCCGATATGCTCCACTCAATAACATGAACATCAATGGCGATACGAACTATAGGAAGTGATTCTATAGAAGGCAAACTTGTTGACCAACACTCTTCATATGGCATGAAATCAACAAAGTGTCTAGCGAAGTTTGTCAATTCCATTTCTTCAAGTTGTTTATGCATGTTTTAACTTATATAAAATTTAAAATTAAAAAAAAATTAAAAACAATTTAAAAAAAAAAAAAGTGTACTCAAATTAGTTGCCAAAAGGCTGAGAAAACTTTTATATATTTAGTAATAACAATTATTTCTTGAAAATTGAATAAAAAGCTGGATCAAAGACACGTGATTATATTGTATGTCTTTGAGAGGTCATCGAATCACAGAAAACGTAGTATATGACAACCTTAGCTAAATCGGTTAACTAAATGGTATAGAATGTAAATACAGAAGGGAACAAGACCACATGTAGGAAATATGTAAGACTTTATGGTTAGGGCCATTTTATCATTTCGAGGACATAAAGTCAAGCTCACCCATGATCCAACTCAATAATTATTCACATTATTTTAGAAATTACAAGATCATCAAATAAATACTAGCAGAATATGTTGACCTAATGAGATATTACGTAAAATACTTGTTAAGCTTTTTATGGTCCAAACCTACCTCATAGGTGGAGGACATACAGTCACAATCACCAAACTCGAAAGTTAGCAATATTGCTTTTAGAAATTTCAACATTCTAAAGTTCTGTTTCATTAGTTTCTAAACTGAAGTTAGGAGTCTAGTTCAAGCCTAGGGTCCTGCTGGACATACAGTCAGGCTCACCAAACTCCGGGGGACATACAGTCAGGCTCACCAGACTCCGGGGGGACAATCAGGCTCACCAGACTCAAAAGTTATCAACATTACCTTTAGAAACTACAAGAACCTCAAATTGTTCGGTTTCATTAGTTTCTGAAGTTAGGAGTCTATCATAGTTCATTGCCTAAATATATACCATAGCTCATTAAAGAAACACCAAATAAATATCTCCTTCTAAATCCTAATACCCTATCATAAAACTCATAATAAAGTAAGACACTGACTCACAACTGACAACTCACATTATCCAAACAATAAATAATTACATTGACCAATAATAATGAACCCAACAGCTCTGATTGTGACACAAAGTTATATCATTTCCCTTGAAAAGAATATTCCCAAGACTCAATGAAAACAAACACAAAATTGTCAAATTGTGAAGGCATACAAAGTTCATCATGTGACAAGAAGCAAAGCACGCTTAAATAACTTATAGCTTCATTTTTGTCAAAACCAAAGGACTCCTAGACAAGAAAAGCTAGAAAGGTATCAATAGATTAACCAAACTAGAATCTTCCCTTGTCAAAACACAACGCACACACTAAAATAACTAAATAATCAATGTAAATGGTTCTTTAGGGTATCCTTGGGTGTTTTACATAAAAAATTTGTCCATTGTACATCTTGTGAAATGGTGAGCTCTAGATTAATTAGTTAAGAGGATCATATAGCCACTATGAACAAAAAAACCTAAAATATTATGCTATGCAGTAAAAATAGATAGAAAAAGGGTAAAAAAGCATTACTCTTAAATTGGAGTTGATCCTTGGCAGGAAAATGATTGCAACCTCTCACGATCATAACTGGGAACCCATTTTTGGACAAGCCTTGTAAGCAAATCTTCCTAGCTTCCAGTTCATCTGGCACTTCAGAGTCAGGAATATATCCGAGCGGAACAAAAGCAGCCCTCCATTGCCGCCATTGAACAAACATCTTGCCTGCCTTTTCTGGGTCCATTGCTCTTGCAATCAAGAACCTCATCAGTGTTGGGTCACCGTAGCTCTGCAGCACGGAAAGCAAGAAAATTGGATAGACAATCAAGAGCAGAATACCAAGAGATAATAATAATAATGGAGAAGGATGGGAAGCTGATCATATATGATTTCACCTCTGTAGAAGAACCAAGCTTCTCAACTGACTTCCTCATCTGGGTCAGTGCAAGCTCTTCTTGTGCTCTTTCCATTTTTCAAATCCCAAAATGGGGATTCCTTTGGCCTGAAAGAAGAAAGATTTAATTTTTTAACAAGAGAGGGGGGGAGGAAAGACTCTTTGGATATAATGCTATGTGATACACTGATATATACATTATATAGTTTATGTACACTTCAATGACTTTTGAGAAAAATAATGTACTCCTGGGATTTAGGAATGGCCCTGCTGCATAAGTGGACCATATTCAAACACGTTGCCTGCTTGCCTTGCCTTTCCTCATTTGTACCTTACAAAAGGCGAAATTCCTCGTCATGCTGCATAAGTGCACCGTATTCTGTTGTCTTTCTTCACTTAGATGCAAAAGGCGAAATTTCTCTGTTTTAGAATCTCGCGGTATTATTGAGAGTTACCTCTACAAATTTTTATTTGAGAAATGACTGCAATCCAATCACGAGAGTTTTTATTACTTCTGTCTTAAAAACTTAGTGAAGATGTTAACTACAAAATGTTCTTCAGCCTTCAATAAAACTTATTTTAAATTGATTAATCAACTAAATTGTATCATGAGGATGACAGCTTTCATTTTAGTTTAATGTTAAAAACAACTTTTTACCTTCTCATTTTATAAGTCTAAAGAGAGATTGTACTGAAAAGTATTTTTATTTTTATTATAACATAATAAATTATTGAAATAATTGCTTATTGATTTTATCGCTTTAGCTCTCTTTTTGTTTTTTTCATTAAATTTTTTTTTTTGGAAAATTTATATTTCATTAAATAATTTCTTTGATTATCAAATTTTGGTCAAGTTTAATTTTTTGACGCATAAAGCTAGTGAAAGTAGGCTCTCACTTTTTTAAAGTGTCAAAGTATGTGAGAAATAAGAATAATTATTTTTTTTTTTATCATTATTAAATACTCTCTCACTTTCAATAATGAGTCATACTTCTAAATTATCAAATTTGTAATTCATTTATTTTTTTACATCTTTGTAATTTCAACTCACTTTTAGGAATAAGTTCCGCTTCACATCCATTCAGTTTTAACTCACTTTTAATACAAAATAATTTTTTTAAAAAAATAAAAAAATAAAAAATAAAAAACAAGAATTTTTATTACAAGTCATCTTGCAATGGGCAAAAAATGCAGGATAAAGCCATCATAAGCCAATAAAAATTGATGATATAATTGGGAACAAGTATCAATGGGTGCAAAACAAGAGGCAATGATATTTTTTTTTTTGGTAACGGGAACTGGCCCAGGGGGAATTGTCACTTCTGGGAATTAAACCCGGGTTCTCCCAAAATTCCTCCCCACAAAGAGAGCTCACTTGCCACTTGAGCTACCCCACTGGGTTAAGAGGCAATGATATGATAGTAGCAATATAATAATGGAGGGATTCATGAACTCACTTCACAACTCGGGTGGGTGGTTGGACCAAATGAAGAAAAAGGTGTTGAATGAGGGAATGTTTTACACATTATCTCATGGACATTTGATAGCTTCATGTGCTCCAAAACTATAATGCATAGAGATTTGATAATTAAAAACATTAATTATTAAATAAAATTGATAACTCAAATGGTAAAATTAATTAAGGTAGTCAAAATGTCATTTTAATAGTTTGCTCTATTGTAATATAAATAGGAAAGATGATAATAATTGTATAAATAAAATGATAGTTATTTTTTAAAAGTTATCACATTTTTTATAATAATAAGAAGTGTATCTTCCGTAATAACTTGACTTTAAATTTTATTAATTCTATATTAAATTTTTAAAATATGTGTACAATTTTATAACATGGTTAATTTGAAGAATTGAAACTAGTATTATTATTAAAAAATATTTAAAAATTAAAAGAAATAAAAATTAAAAAGCTCGACTACAATGACATCCAAGTAAGTATTCATCTTAACCACTACGAGGTGAAGACGTGGCTTTTCATCTTCACTGAGACAGGGATAAAGTAATCATTTTCGGCATTGCTCAATTATGAAGACAAAGTGTTGTCTTTGCTCCTAAGCGGGGACAAAGATGATTGTCTTTGTTCAGAGGTCTAATTTGGATGAAAATAGTTCAAATCTAGGAGAAGGCAAAGATGATTGTCTTTGTTCAGAGGTCTAATTTGGATGAAAATAGTTCAAATCTAGGAGAAAAATAAGTCTTTACTTATATTTGGACAAATTTAAGTGATAGACTACGAAGGACAATTAATAACGAGAGGAAGGAAGTTGCTTTAGAAAAAAAATTAATAATAAGAATAAACAACAACAACATCAACAACAATAATAGAATTAGAAAGAAAGAAAAAAAAATGCTTATGTGGATGCAAAGTAAGTATTGAATTTAAAAGAACAATGTAGTGTAGATGCCACATAAGCAAAACATGGAGCTTACAAGCAAAATCAAGTCAAAATGAGTTAATTGTTTTTTTTTATATATACTCAAAACTTTATATTTTTAGCTCGGTGATTTAATTGTATTTTTTAAAAAAAAAATTAACATTTAACATATAACAAATAAAATTATAAAGAAATCTATACGATTCAAACGCCTCAAACCAAAACCTCATCTATAGAGGATCAATTCCGCTTCCTCTTTTCCATCAAAAGCGATTATTGATGTTGGATCAACAACTCTATTTGGGCTATTTATACAAATTTGTAGCAATTTATTTATGAATAAGGGTTAAATAGGCCATCAAACTGCACACAATGATGATAATACGAGTAGGCCACTAAACCTAAAAAAAACCTACAATTGAATCCCTAAAAGGCCTAAACTAACTAATTTCATGCAATTCCTCCAAATTGCATGTTTCTAACCGGTAACCTTACATTTATTTAAAAATTAATAATTATTAAAAAAAAAACAAAAAACAAAAGCCATAGACGAAGAGGCCCAACCATGGAGACCTGGAGATGAAGAAACCTCCTCTCCGTCTACATAAGAACCACTTAATTTCTGAAGACTAACTCATCAAATTTTATACATAACTCATCATATTCAATCTAATTCTTCAAATTAAATTATATATATATATAATCAAATACCTAATTTATCAAACTAACTACCTAATTTATCAAAGAACCTAATTTGTAATCAAAGCACTTTTTTTTTTTGAAAACCGTAATCAAAGCACTTAATTCATCAAAATAAGTAAATAACTAACATATAATCAAAGTATACCTAACTTATCAAGTCATATAGGTGTGCACACTTTAATATTTAATCACAATAATTCATCCTAAAAAAAATCAAATTTTGAAATATAAATTTAAAAAAATTCAAACACATAACATACACACATTAATATATAAACACAAAAAATCCACAAATTTATACATATATTCACCAAAATTCATATTCTTTAACAATTCAATATATACTAATAAAAACAATCAAGAACTAGTACAAATTCAAAATAAAATTTCTAAAAATTCATCAAATATAATACCTATCAAAACAATAATAAAAATTATATTTTTAACAATTTAAAAATTTTAAAAAAGAATCAACTGGATCAACGGAGGCGAGCTGACGACGGTGGTTCGCGTCCGAGGATGGCGTTGGGTTGTTACTATTATTATTAATAGGAATAAGGTGCAAATTAGCCACTGAACCTAACCTGAAAGTGCAATTAGGCCAAGCCACTGAATAAAAAAAGTGCAATTAAGCCACCGAACAAGTTAAATGTTTGCAATTTCACTTAATAGCAGGTTACCATCAATTTCATCAGGTTACCTACTTAGGTCGATGTTGAGTTGACATTTTAAAATAATTTTTAATAATAAACTATTAAAATAAATAATTTAAATAATTTAAAAAACTAAAAAAAAAAAAAAAAAAAACCC
>NC_044922.1:4545907-4572107 GCF_003576645.1 Ipomoea triloba
AAATAATAATTAAAAAAAAAAATAAAAAAAATTTAAAAAACAAAAAAAAAAAAAAAAAAAAACCCACACACACACCGCCAGCCAGCCGGGGCCGGCCACCCCTTCGTCGGAGATGAAGAGAGGCTCTTCGTCTCCGATTGGAGACGAAGGAGGAGGGGGGGAGGGGCTTTTTATTTTATTTTTATTTTATATTTTTAAAATTTAGTATTAAAAATTATTTTAAAATGCCAACTCAACGTCCACCTAAGCAGGTAACCTGATGAAATTGATGGTAACATGTTATCTAGTAAAATTGCATACATTTAGAATGTTTAGTTGCCTAATTACACTTTTTTTTGGTTCAGTGTCTTAATTGCACTTTCAGATTACGTTTATTAGTCAATTTACACCTAATTTCTTATTAATATTTTTAAACTACAGTCCTATTTTTTAACAATTGATTTAGATTTACTGAAAAGTTCATAGTCGTTACTCGGAAGAGGGCTTGGTTGAGTTTTCAATATTTTGGTGCCTATGAATTGACAGCGTCTACAAATCTATTGACCAAAAGATAACCCACGTCCCACGGTCCACGGATCAGTGGATCACCCTTCCCTTCCTAAACCCCTTTCTTCCTTACTTTCTCTTTTCTCTTTCGCCCGCCACCTTCACTATCACGCACTCTTCTCCTCCTTTTGAACTCTCACTTCAAGAATGGCCGCCAATCTTTGCTTCTCCGGTAAGGCCTGCGACCAAACCTCGCTCATCAGGTACTCCCACGCCCTACGATTCTTCATTTTTAATTCAATTTACTCATTTCATTTCCCCTTTGCTCTAAACAATGAGATTATTCTTGCCCTTCTGTGTTTCTTGAACTGAAATTGGGTGGAAACTTTAAAGCTCTGTTCTTTTGGCCGTTAATTGAAATTCTGCTGGAATTAAAGTAGTGCGATGTCTGTTTTTGTTTACATGTGTTTGTAGGAGGAATTCGTTTTCTTTGTTGGTGTATGGATGTGACTGAGCACCTATTTGTTTATATTAAATTTTGTTTCGGAGTATTATGGATTTGATTGTGACCTTACTTTGCTAAGCATATGTTGTGTTTGTTCTTTTGTCGCGCTTAGTATTGATTATTTGTGTTGTGTCTGCCCAGGACAACTGCAAGATGGAGGTCTCCCAGAGCTGCAGTAATTCCCAATTTTCATCTCCCTATGAGGAGTAATGAGGTTAAAAATAGGTAAAGAATTTCTGTAATAGTTCTTGTCTTTAAAAGAGAAAAAAAATGTGATTTTTTAAATCTTTCTTTTCTGCTCTGTCAATTCAGTTCTTTATTATTATTATTATTATTATTATTTTACCAGAAAAAGAAAAAGAACTAAAGAGATTAAAAAAAAAGTTGTCTTCCTTTAAGCTATTCTTCTTTATTATTGTTCTTGAATGTTATTTTCTGCACCTGTGTTGTTAAAAGCAATTTATTTTTCTTGATTCGAAATATATTCTTTATTTATGGGATTCTGCTCCTTATAAGTTGATGCAGTTCAGAATTTCAGTAATAGTTCTTGTCTTTAAAAGAGAAAATTGTGATTTTTTAATCTTTCTTTTCTGCTCTGTCAACTCAGTTCTTTATTACTGTATTATTTTTTTTTACCAGAAAAAATAAAAAAGAACTAAAGAGATTTTTTTTAAAAATTGTCTTCCTCTAAGATTTTCTTCTTGATTGTTACTTTTTTTCTCTGGGAGTTGCTGCTATTTAGGTTTCAATCGGCAACTTGCGGGGTGTAGTGAATCCTAGAGTTTGACTTTCGTGTTCTACATTTGTGTTGTTAATTCAAACAATTTATTTTTCTTGCTTCGAAATGTATTATTTATTTATGGGATTCTGCTTCTTATAAGTTGATGCAGTTCGGAATGATTTTTCTAATGTCATTCTTGGCAATAGATTATTAAGTATGTATGGTCAATCACATGTGAACTGTCAACAGAATCATTTTTCAATTGTTAAGGTTTTTTTTTTCTTTTCTCTAATACCTTTGTGCTAACTTTTCATCCCTGCGAGGGTTCTGGAATCTATTCAGTGGAGATAACATGATAAGATATTACACTGACTAATTGCTTTAACCAGAGTGTCACCTGCTTTAAATTTTCGTCACTAACTTCTATGAATTATTATGCTGATGCATACAAATTCCACTTGTTTTTTTAAACTTCTGCGGATTTTATAGTAGGGATGCTAAGGAAACAGTGATGCATGGGTCAAGTTCTTGTGCACAAGATATGAATTAAAGAAGCTTTTTTGTTGTTTCTTCTCCTTAAGTCTCCCTATTTTGTATCTCGGGGGAGGGGACACTGACATAACACCTACCATGGATTGTTAAGGGTGGAGAACGACTTACGATAAAAGGGATAATTGCTGATGAAAATATTTCGGATGGATGCTTTGTGAAAGACATGAAAAATAGAGAAAAACCTAAATAAACTAAGTATTTTGTCCCCAATTAAAGAAACCCAATATTTTTTAGCAACTGCCACATTTTCCTGCAATTATAAACATATGGAATACTGCAAGTTCTTGAAACTAGAATTTAAATTCACATATCACAGCATTTCTTTTTTACTTCTTGTGGTTGCCTCAAGTAGACCGTACTTATGTTTCATAGTGCTCAACTGCTCGTGCTGCTCTTAGTCTCTTTAGTTATCAATTATCATATATGGAGTGTGAGTGCGAGCGTGAGCGTAAAGGTTGGCTCCTATAGTCCTATTGCCTCGATATATTCTGCATAAATCTTCATTCCTTGAAAAATCACTTTAAAATGGGTCTTTTTAAACTAGAAGTAAATGTTATCTTTCGTGAATTAGGTGACTTGGAAGAAAGAACTGAAAAGGATATCTTGTTTCTTTACTGATTTGCCTCGCTTTTTTATGTAGGACATATGCTGAGGATATAAAAGCACTTAGATTGATTACTGCAATAAAAACTCCGTATCTACCGGATGGCAGATTTGATCTCGAGGCATATGATGCGATAGTAAACATGCAGATTGAAAATGGTGTTGAAGGCGTAATCGTTGGTGGCACGACCGGTGAAGGTCAATTAATGAGCTGGGATGAACATATCATGCTCATTGGCCACACCGTTAACTGTTTTGGTGGGTCCATCAAGGTTATCGGGAACACGGGAAGCAACTCGACGAGGGAAGCAATACACGCTACCGAGCAGGGCTTTGCTGTCGGAATGCACGCAGCTCTTCACATCAATCCCTACTACGGCAAGACTTCCTTAGAGGGCATGGTTTCTCACTTCAACAGCGTGCTCCCGATGGGACCCACAATTATCTATAACGTGCCATCACGAACCGGCCAAGATATCCCACCTGCCGTGATTGAGGCCGTGGCCACGAGCCCTAACCTGGCCGGTGTCAAAGAATGCGTAGGAAATGACCGAGTGGAGCAGTACACGAGTAAAGGCATTGTCGTTTGGAGCGGAAACGATGATCAATGCCACGACTCTAGGTGGGATCACGGCGCAACAGGTGTGGTTTCCGTTACGAGCAACTTGGTTCCAGGTCTGATGCGAGAACTTATGTTCGGAGGGAAGAACCCTACTTTGAACGCCAAGCTCGTGGCCCTAATTCAATGGCTTTTCGAAGAACCGAACCCCATCGGCTTGAACACAGCTATGGCACAGCTCGGGGTTGCTCGCCCCGTATTCCGCCTGCCGTATGTTCCGCTTCCCAAGAAAAAACGCGAGGAGTTTGTGAAGATTGTGAATGATATTGGGCGCGAACACTTTGTAGGAGAGAACGATGTTGAAGCTCTGGATGATGATGATTTCATTTTGGTTGGACGTTATTAGCTTTCTGCATAGTGGTTAGAACTACTGGAAGTTTATCTGTTAAGTTTTGTTGAACTCCACTAGTGAAATGTGTTTGATGTTTTACTGTCGTATATGTTTTGTTCTTGAGCCGAGAGAAAAAAAAATATTGACCACATTCGAGTTAAATGCAATTAAGACTTAATTGGTAGAACATTTTAATGGTTTTATGATGTGCTATATATGGAATGCTCCAGAGAAAACTTGTACACAAGAGAACTAAAAATTAATCTTAATTAATGTTAGTCTTTCATATGGAAATTATAAAGTACATTTAATGATATTTGATGTGCATTTAATATTTGTGACTCTAAAAATACATTTAATGATATATATGGTGCATTATACTCTCTCGTACTTTATAATGTTGTTCATTCTACTTTAAAATATGAATTCTTAGTTTTCTCACACTTGCTTATTCTCATTTGATCGCTATTCTATACACACAACTAATCCAACTGAACTAGCTCTTCCAACTTATGAGCATTATTGTGTAGACCATAAATAAAAAGTACATTATTTGAATATTGAAAGTATTGTATACTATCAAATACGGAGTAATATATATACAGTACAAAATAATGTACTTTTAATATATTAAAAATATACATTATATTCAAAGAAAGTATATTATTTGAGTATTAAAAGATGTACATTATTTTGTATAATATATATACAAATAATATACTAAAAAGTACGTTAAAAATGTATTTTTTTTTATAATCCACGCTGCACTCACATCATAATTTGTCTCCAACTTTATAAGTTCAAACTTAATATATTCTTTGATAAGGCTCATTCTGCTTTTGATCCACCAACTATTGTACTTTTCCACATTTACACTTTTGACTATCATTTTTTTTATTACTTTGATGCATGCATATCAAATTCTTGTAACATTTGATCCTATTATTTTTTATTTTTTTTTATGACCAACCTTAAATCAGAATCTCCTAAATGACAATTATGTTTGTTATTTGAATTTGAGTAGTATATAAACCACACAGTTGAATATAATTGTATTGGGATTTGGGATTAACGTTGATGGAAATCAAGCGAAATTGTTCAAAAAATATCAAATATGACAATAATTTGATAACCATACACTAAATGTGAAAAAATTGATAGTTATAGACCCAATTTGATGTACAATAATCGGGACCAAAAGTCAATCCTTATACATGGGTCTGGATTCAGTGCACAATGGACCCTGATGCATGTGTATGTGTCTGTAAGTTTTTCTATTATGAAATCCTGTAGTATGAATTCTGTATCTTATACAAATTAGTAATTATGTCTTATATTGTAAAATTCTATATCTATGAACACAAATTATGTACATAAATCAAATTTAAAAAAATAAGTAAATATATAACGTGTATGTATCTTGTGTTATAAAATTATGTACCTTACAAATATAAATTCCGTACCTCGTCGTTTCGATCTAAGTTCATTTGGATTTTGGACCTTGGTCCATGATATAAATTGCCACCAAAAGTTCAGTAGTTATGCCGTAGACCCAGGTCCACCTTGCAAGGTGGACCTGGGTCCAAAAACGACGCCGTTTTTTTTTTTTTTTTTTTCCCCCTAAACATATTGGCCTGAAATGTGGAACACAAACTCTACATTCACATACACTATACTATACATTCACAATTTGTAAACTCCACATTCACAATTTGTAAACTCCACATTCACACATTACATGATTATATGTTTAGTAACTATATTACCACTGTTATGCATTCACACATTCAAAACTCTATATTCACAGGTCCTATACTCCATATTCACAACTTGAGAACTCCACATTCACACATTACAGGGCTACAAGTTGCTAGAACTTCTTAACTCTATTACAGATTCACACATGCATAACTCTACATTCACGATTTCTATACTCCATATTCACAATTTGAAACCTCCACATTCACACATTTCGGGGCAGCAACTCTACATTCACACAATCATAAGTCTACATTCACGATTTCTATACTCTACATTCACACTTTAAAATCTCTACATTCACACATTTTTTGGACAAAAAGACAAAACGACGTAGTTTTGGACCTGGGTCCACAGCATAATTTGCGCCAAAAGTTATACTCTTCTTCATATCTAATGGGCTTGTTTCAAATTTTTATCTTTTAGGTTATGGGTAGGGAGAGTCCTTTTTTACCAACCTCCTAGCATGCAAGGGAAGCTAACAGTGACAGAATAGACAACAATGTACCTATACACAAATATATTTCGAAAAATAACATAACTCCAAAAATTACACTATTTGGATTGGGCACAAGTAATGAATGAGCCCACTACACAATTACAAAAGCAAAAGGGGCAGTCATGTGAATATTCTTACATAATCTTTGACTTATTCCCTAAATATTACTAAGGCAGGCAAAATATTAAATACTTGCCCTAATATTTGTAGAACCTACCCAGAAACTTGCACCCAATGGACACTATTATGCCATTGATCTTCTTCCTAAATATCAGTTCACTAAATACACCAAGGCCAAAACTATTACTTACCCTTATTCTGCAGTTGATGATCGTAAAATGGATTCTATTACCACAAGAAAATCACGAGCAAGTGCTTTCCTAATCCTTCGGGACCTTCCCTAGCATTGAACATTATAATTTCAAAGCAACATTGGACACCTTACAGCAGAAAGGATAACCCTGCAGAGAGTATTTGGAACGTTAACCAAGAATATTTAATAGAACACCGAGGGTCTTTCTTGGCTAAACACTTTCAAATAATATCTAAGCACTAAATCACCTATTCATTGTTGCAAGCACATGAGAGGAGTGTGTAATGTTCAGTAAAATAAACCAAAATTTTAAGATAGACTACTTGGGGTGCCATGTACTAGGGATTGATAACACATCAATCTTCACCCCATCAATGACAGTAACTTAAAAAGACAGTACCCTCTTTTGAAATGGTTTAAAACCATAATCATGCAATTTCCCAGCAAAAATCAGGCATCCAACACTGAACTTGAGGATATTTTTGTCACAATTTACAATATAATATGGTCATTTTTCTTGTTGGCACCATAAGTTTTGACACCAAGTTGTAACCACAATACCCTTATCCAGCACTCGTTGCCCTTTTGAAATTGTGTTCAGGAAAAAAAAAAAAAAAAAAAAAAAAAAAAAAAAAAACAGTTAAAACCATATCAAAAAAATTAATTTTTGAACATTTTGAAACATCAATATCATAGTTCAACCCAAACTTCAGTACCCACCCAAAAAATATGTAATTACTTCACAAGAGACACTAACAAAAAATTTATGATATGGAAAATAGTCCATCTCAGTGCCTCACATTTCGTAATAGGATGGCTCTGGCACCAAAATCTTGCTATGAAACAATGCAGAAGTTGTAATAAGTTCAAGCTCACCTAATCACTGAAAAACACTCATGAAGTCATTTGGAGGAATTCTTTGCAGCGTTTGGACACTAACTTTAGCATTGTCAGCAATATTCACATCTGGCTCCTGCTTCACTTTGCATGTATTGGTTTCCTTATAGATTCTTGAATGATATATGTTACTTATTGGTGGTGATTCAGATTCATCAATAGCAAAGCGACTAGGAATGGATGATCCCCTACTGGCAAACCCAAGATTCCTAATCGGTCCCTGGTCAAGCAATTGATTTGATTTGTGATTGTCCGGAACAGGGATGCTAGTAATGTTAGGCACAACACCTGCCGCATGTCTAGAAGCACCAATGATACATGCTGAGTTCTGAACTTGCCAGCTAGCACTGTTGTCAGCATTCGTAGAGCATGATGAGAGAGATGGAGAGAGAGAACCTGTAGCGCAAAGCATATTAGACCTACATGGGAGTTTCTGTTTCCAATTTGCTACTTCCCCAGCACCTGAAGAAGAATTACCTGATTGTGGAGAAAGAATTCTAGAATCCATTACATTACTTTTGCTAAAACTGCTGGTCTGGCTGATTGAAGCAGGACTATTTGTGACTTGAAAATTGGCTGAAGACTGAGATGGAACCACTAGGCATGAAGGCCGCACATTAACCGGACGGCAGGACTCTGGAATAGTAGATAACTTCTGATGTTGCTCCATTTGTTGCTGTTTTTGCTGTTGTTGATGGTGTTGCATCATTGTGGTTAACATATTACCATTTTGAGCACCTAGACCACTAAGATTGATGCTGGGAACCACACAAACATTTTTGGGGGGCCAAGCTACGACACCTGAAGGAATATCCTCTGCTGACAAATGTTGAGTAAATTGTTTGGAAATGTTTGGTGGGCACTTCATCAGAGGCTGACCATAAGCCACAGCTTGATCATCAAGAATGTATTTTGTGGCTGGCAGAGATGCTTGTAGCAGAGCTGGATGGTCAATTGTTGGCAAAACTAGACCACTTGTAGGTCGCCCTAAAAGCTCAGCATGAATAGCTGCCAAAGTTTGTGGAGCAATTTGGCAGGAGGCTGCTAGTGCTTGAATTTCATATCTCCCCAAAGAACCCAGCTTTGGATTTGGTTCAATTGGTCCACAAAAGGAATTAGGAAGGCCACCCTGTTGTTGAGCAACTCCACTCAGCCGTTTCAAATAAAGCCTAAATTTCTGCATGTTGGGAATCAAAGAGTTACCAAATAGAAATGAGTGTGCACTGTGGCTATAAGACAACTATGAACTTTGTTTACAAAAAAACTGGTGTTTGTCCAAATCCTAGGACGTCATTATTTAGTTGTAAAAAGATAACTAAATTGCATATTTAAGCACTAGTTGAATTTGTTGAGATAGAGGAAACACAACACTCTAGAGATATATCCAGGGTATCACCATATCACTATGTACCTTCTCCCCAAACATACGGATTTTCTCTAAATACTAGACACAATTTAATAATCATCAGAATCTTTTACAAATACCATGGTTCTAGTAGGTGCAAATTAACAATATATGGAGTACTTCCAAACACATTAAAAGGTGATATACTGCAGAAAAACACCAGTGTAGCCATATTTCCTTTAACTTTAGCCTCTAAACCTTACTATATTAAACCATCCTTCTACTGACCACACAAAGAAGGAAAAAGAAACAAATAAATGATGATGGTAAGATGGTTATGCTTTTTTGAAAGGTAAAAGAACTGTATTGAACCATGTTGCATCTTATAACAGTAGGACAACTCCTCAGTTATTTAGAACCCCCTGGCATTAGTCATCTAGTCTCTTAGAAAGTGATGTAGTAAATCCAGGGACCATATATATAGATCCCCAAATAATAATAATAATAATAATAATAATAATAATTAATTAATTAATAATAATCATTCAGGGAAAAATTAGTGATTAAGATGTATGCATTTCGCCCATATACTAACAACAGAATAACAAACACAGCTTCTGTGTTATACACACATATGTCCCCCCCCCCCCTCCACTGTCCTACCCCTTCCATAAATCCATCCCTTATTGGGGTCAATTGGTCAAATAGCATATCACTCAAAGCATAAGGGCTATCTCTGTTTTTTTTATAATGATAGAGCGTGAGTTAATGTTGGTGTACTCTTTTCGTGGAAGATATATTTGAAGTGCTTGTGATTCTCCCATTGTACCTTTATGTATATGGGCGAGGTAAAAGTGAACATATTAACATGAAAAGTAACGCATTTATACAATTTCTATAAGACATTGCACCTGCAAGTGGCTAGCAACATTTTCTCTTGTTAAACCAGGAACATTCATTAATTCTAGGATTCTCTTAGGTACAGCCTCTGTAAAGAAATACAACAAATAAAAGTTAGAAATATTAAAATTGGAAATCCTATGGTAAGGATATATTTTGTAAATAAAATTCATAGAAGACAAAGTTGCAGAAGTTCATACTGTCAATCCCAAGTTGGTTAACAGCACTAACAAACTGTTGATGAAGTTCCACTGACCAAACCACACGTGGTTTCTTTGCATTAGCTGGGTCATCATTTTCTATTTCATCATCATCATCATCGTCATCATCATCTTTAAAATCTCTTTTCTTTTTCACCGTTTTCAAGACTCCATCAGCTCCTTCAATAACAGAAGAAGCATGCTCAGCATCATCACCTCCCTGTTTAGGCTGATCATTATCTTCAAAGCTGCCAGAATGGTCATTTTCTTTACTTAGATTACACTTCTTCCTAACAACATGCTGCCAGATATTCTTCAACTCCTCATCACGTATAGGCTTAATCAGATAATCACAAGCCCCATGTCGAATTCCCCTCATGACAAGGTTAGTTCTTCCATCTGCTGACATCACTGCAAAACATTAAAGTATTAAACAGGTATGTATCAGTTCAAAGAAATATTTCACGCATTTCAGGCAGAGAATTATCACTCACTTATAACAGGAAGGTCCATTTCCAGCCCAACATGCTCAAGAAGTTTGAATCCATCCATATCAGGCATATGGACATCACTTATCACAATGTCAAAACAGCCTCTCCTTTCCCGTAATAAGTTTAATGCTGCAGTTGCTTGGGAACAAATGGTTACTGCAATCAGTTAAAAAGAAACCAAAAGTAGTAAGAATGGAATTTTAACAATTTAATTTGCTAGAGCAAAGAGGATTTATAGCAATTGCAAAGACTTGTATAACAGATCCACAAATGATATAATCAAACTAAATGATCAGCCTGATGCTTTATAGGTGGACATAAAGCATTCAAGTCACTAATAGAGCATTGGCACATTCAAGTCTCCTGTCCCAACATGTAATTTATCTTCCTCTTTCATAAACCCCTTTACTTGAACGAATTACGTGTTAGCACTCTTTACTAAATTGTAAAATAACATAAATTTAACCAGAAGACTAACTGTAAAAGTGAGGATGTCAAGAGGCAAATTTTAAAGAGTAGGGTTAAATGTGTCAATGCCACAATAGTCTAGTACTAGAATTGGAATTTGCTCCAAAATATATCAACTCAAGTACTTGAAAAACTTCAGAATTGTGTTTACAAATCAAGGAAAATTCTCAAAAAAAAATATAAAGAAAAGGACTAAACATATGCTTATCACCATGGAAAACAGCCAAAAAATAAAAAATAAAAAAATTAAGATGATATTTCTTATCCCGCCAACGGAGACACCACTCTCAATGAAGTGTGGCAATAAATAAATAAATAAATCTCAAAGCGGATTAGCGGAATTACAAACTAATAGTTCAAAAACATCTCAAATTACCAAGCAAAATATACTAAATGACGCAATTTCACGGAAAAGATACGTTGATCAAAAAGGAAGCAATAAAAATAAGTAAATAATACCAAGCAAAAACAAAAACAAACCATTGTACTTGCACTTGCGAAGCATTTGCTCTATAATTCTGAGGCAAAGAAGGTCGTCGTCAACTACTAGCACCCTGAGCCCAACCGGGAACTGCTCCGGCACAACCGCAGCAGCCTCCGCCTTACATACGGCAGCCATCACAAATCACAACCCTACCGCGCGAGAAATCAAACCACACAATTACACTCCGTATGAGGCCCAGGAGCACTTGGAACTCCGTACCTCTGTCAGAGCTGCAACCGAGCAGCAAGCTGCTATGTCATTGATGAATTCAACCTGCATAAACCCAGCAGAAGCGAGGCGCGAGCGCGATCTATGTGGAAATTGAGGTTGAAAACGTAATAAGCAGGCGGGGGAATGAAGAATTTTGAGAGAGACCACTTTAGGGTTCCAATGATTGAGCAATTAGGGGAGTAACAGAAAGCAAAGACCAAAACGAAAAAAGTGGAGACTTCAAGCCGGAGGAAATGAAGGAGAAAGGGGGAAAATCGGTGGGACTGTACCGGACGAGTAGCAGTGCTGCACAGTTAATTAGACAAAGGATCAATTCTGTTCTACTACGTAAGAAAATAATTGCAAAAGATAAAATAAAAAAACAAAAGTGGTTTGCCGGCTATTAATCATAGTGGGTAATCATTGTGCTCATTTACCGATTAAAGTCACTGGATGAAAAGTTTAATCAGTGCACATTTTTAAATAATAGTTGCTGACAATTAAACTATCATGATCTACTCATCTATTATCATGTTGGGTTTACTGACAAGGTTTTGTTCTTCACTTAGAAAAGGTAAAAAATAATACGGAACATTAAAGTAGCATTATCTAATTATGAACGTGGTTACAAGTTGTATTATTTGATCTAAAATATACAAAGTATAAAGTGACAAATAAAGATATTCATGCCACATCATAAGTTTGCCGTTAAAATGATTGGCATCGTCATCACCTTAAAAAAGAGTTTGATTTAATACTATAAAGTTATTATGGTGTTATTAGTATACTAAAATTAATGATTAAAATACAAAAAGCCAATGGTCATGCTTTTATGCTTTTAAATAAATTATAATACGTACTCCCTCCAATCAAAAATAACTTTTTTGAATATAACTCTGAGACTCAAACTCATGACCTTCCATATGAAAGTGGTCACTACATGCCATTTGAACACAATATGCTTGGCTCAAAAATAACTTCAATTGCTTGATGAACATAGACAACATAACCACGCGTTTGTATGTGGATAAAACCAAAAGATACACAACTACAAAATTTTCCATATGTGATTTATTGACAATTTTTATAATACATTGAGTTACAATATTGTCCATGTGCTTTTTAAAGTTGTATATTTAATGATCTTATATGTGTAAGAGGAGAGTAAACTTTTAAAATATTTCAAAAATTGTTGTTATTGGCATTAATTGGCCAAATTATTTTGGCAAAACCTATCAAAATATGAATCTCAAAATCTAATATGAAAAGGAGAAGTTCAAGTCAAAGTGAAACAATGAAACAAGTATTACTGCTCCGTACATTACAATGAGTCAAAGTGACAAGATCTATAAAAGAATGTCAATACACAATGCACAATATCTAAACAATAATTTCTAGGCGCTCTCTAATATATTAGCAAATTTTCACAAACTACAAAATGTCTCTACTAGGTTTGTTACACTCTTCTAACGAGAATATTAGATTTGCCTATACATAAGAAAATTACTACACGAGTATATTTTGTATAGTTTAAATTTATTACAGTAGTACAAGCGTTAAGATTTTAATTATTAAATAGGAACATCTTCAAGCACCTAGCTCATGTTTTTTGATCATTTTTATACTTGGTTTATGGCCATTTCAATGTTGTATATACTTGTATCTCAATATATTAGAGCATCTATCTCTTCTTCTTCTTCTTTATGTTTTTTCCTTTGTTTTTAGTCATCTCTTTCAAATCATTCCATATAAAGAGTTGATATTATTTTGTAATATTTTTTAACAAACAAACAATGTTTTCAGTTGAACTATGACACATACATAGACACAGATAGGGGTTCAAATGAGCAAATGATAAAAAGTGACTGATCACAACCACCATTAAGGTCATCAATGGTTAAAGGTTTGCTTTTTCTCTGCAGAATAATATACTCGCCCCTTAATTGCCCCCCCCCCCTCCCTCTCCCCCACCCTACACACACAATAATCTCTACCATTGGAGATTCCTTAGTTGCAATTTATAGTGTTAACAATGTTCAAGTTATTTACAAAGACGTCATCATGATTTTTTATTCTCTATAGTTGGTTAAGATTAGAGCATCCTCAATAGTGTGAGGTTTTTTAGGAGTTTTGTCATGTGTGACTATGAAAGATAAGATAAAAGGGGAAGGAAAAAGAAGAAGAAGAAGAAAAAAAGAAAACTAAAATCTAAAAAATAAATCAAAAACAAAATAACAAAACTGCAATTAAACGTGCCCATCGGGCTGCATAGTACACGCATCCGACTGGGCGCGCAAAATGAAGCTAACGCGTTTGAAAGGAGTTGCTTTTTGTTTTAGTGGAGCTCACACATTCTGAAAAAACGATATCTTCTTGCAACACTGCTACATCTTTTCTCTCTTCCATCTATTTCCTCCACATATACATTCTCACCTACGAAAACCATGTAAAATTTCCCTATTGAGATTTGAAGATGCCCTTAAAAAATACTCCATACAATATTAAAAAACACATCCAGAAAAGCCAAACAATTATTATATTTTCTTTATTTTTAAATATTCAATTACCCATTATCACCTTAAATTTTACTAGCCAGTTTACCTAATTACATTAATTTAACAAGCTAATCAATTCAATTATATCAAATTAAAAAAATTAAAAATCATTGTGTTCAATTGTGATTTTTAAATTTTATGGTTTAATTATTTTTTGTATAAAATTTTAGAGTTATTTAACCATTATTTTTTTTTTCACTTTATTTACATGGCAAAAAAAAAAAAAAAAAAAAAATCCCAAAAATCCAAACAATAAGAATGCGCCAAGCTTCTCCAAACTCCAAAGTATAACCCACAGCACAGCAGATGTTAGATTCTTCCTTCTCAATCCTTGGCAGCATAAGATTCAGGCACAGGCATCGTGTAGCGCCGACGAGGGTAACGCCAGCTGCATAGAGGAAACAGGTAAGCATATGACCTATTTTCGATGATTCTCAGTTCTCATTGATCTCTCGCTGAATTTGCATGCTAATTTGTTGTTTAATAATAGCTTTGAACCCCAGGTTTCGTTGAAATTTCTTAAACAATGACTCAGTACACTTGCACTCCAGGTGTTCGTATTTTTACTTCTTTGAGACTGACCAATTTCTATTCTTAAAGAAATCTCTGCTATTCTAGGTTATTTGTTTTGCAAATTACGAGATAGGATTGCAAAGTTACAGTGTTTACTTGTCTCCATCAATGTTACAAGTTTTGGTGTTTAACTAATTGAAGATTTGATTGCATAATGTTTGGTTTATATTCGTCTGGATTTTGCTTCTGTTGGGTATTATAAATTGTTCTCACTGGACCTATTGGATAGTTCCTTCATCCCTTGATTACTTTCATCAATTTTACTAATTTAAATAAACAGAAAAGTATAACTTGTTCAAGTATAAAATTTTCATTTTTAAAATACTATATGCTTCTTAAAATTTTCTCATATAATAGTACTGCGCCCTAACAATAAATAATAAAAATTAGAATTTACAGAGAGCTCAGAATCGATAGAGTAGTGCCGGAGCATAAAAACGTCGGCATCAACTTAGCCTTCACCGGAGCTCCTTGTCTCCGGACAACAGATTTCAGCGGTGGCTCACGCTGCTGAATACAAGCTCTACAGCCTGAAGAACGGTGGTGAAGAGCAAATCTGTGGTTGATTTTGGATTGTTGCCTTTGTATGAGCAATAAGAGAAGCCAAGAATATGCTTTTAAGGTATGTCCTAGAAATCTTTTTCGAATTTGGCATAATTTCTTTCATTCAAGTTTTTGATAAAAATACCTATAGGAAAAGGGAAAATAATGTGAATGAAAATTGATTTTCTTAAATCTTTTACAATAGCTTTTTCACTTGAAACCTAGTATTTTCTACTTTCAACCAATTCTGCAAGAGATGCATAAGTTTATGTAAGTACCACTTTTAGCACGTGAAAATATTTTTTGTAGATGAATATAAGATGTGTACATGCATGCAATACCAAAGTTTGTGTCTATACACACACCCATATACACGTGTATGCAGAAATCAGTGCACATTCTAAAGCTTCTTTATTTCAACAGAGGGGCTGCCCGATCAAGTTCAGTTGCTTGCAGATTTTTGAATTTTAAAGAATTTAAAAAGGTTAGCTTTCTCTAATTCCAGTTTTCCATATTTTCAGAATTTGTTGGGTTGGGGGAGGGGGGATTTGGATTTGGCTTATTGGTAAAATGGTACAAACTTTTGTGGGCTAAACAATTATGGCCAGACCCAATACCATTTTATCCAATTTTTCAACTTGATTTAAATAAGATCCTATGCAACTTTTATTGGTTTACAATTTCATACAAGAATTGATCATTTAAAAAAAAAATCCTTTTGTTTTCCCAATTGAATACTAGTTTCATAAAAGAATCAATTAATCTTATGTATAATGATCATTTATGATTGTTGCTAGACTGTGCTATAGTATTCTTAATGTAGTTTTATGCAAATTTTCAATTTTATCCTCGACTTAGAACAAATATTAATCATTTTCTCTTATGTATGGCAAACATGCAAGTCAATTTATGCCATAGTAATCATTTTTTGCATTAGGTTAAAAATTGGCTAGAATTGCACCAAACTTTTAAATTTTGGTACTAAATTAGTATTAACTTTGAAAGTGTTGGCTATAATTGTCACAACACACCAAGTTTTGGATTTTTTCCACAAATAAGCCTTTGGAATTTCAATTTGCAGTGATAAATATGAATTGTGTTTTTAACAGGTGTATAGTAGTATAGTACACTAAATGTAAAGATCTTTATTGTGTAGGGACAGAAGATTGTTCATAGGAAAGGTGAAGCATGTACACCTATGCACTTTAAACTATAAATCATTTAATTAGTGGGCTTATCTGTGGCTTGTAATAGTATGGAGTATTATTTAAGGGAACTTATACTACAAATGCTTGTCTTATTTGTTACTCTAATCAAACTAAACTGAAGTATTATGTTAAGGTGGTAAGATTGGATCTTTGGTTGTTTAGGGTGTCACAAGGAACCAATTTCAGGAGAAAATTGTGGATGCACTTTGTTCAGGAGAAAGGGACAGAGCTTCTACCCTCCTGTTAGAGCTTGGCCATGAAAGACCCACCTTGAGTTCTAATGATTTTATTAGTATTCTTCAACATTGCACAAAGTTGTCTGATCCACTGGTGAGCATGAACTTGACTTAACAACTAGAATTCATAATTTTTTTTTTAATTTTTCTTTTCTTTTCTTTTTCTTTTTCCTGTAGTTTATTAGGTTTTTATAATTTCCATTTTCTTTTTACTATACTGCATGGTTAGTTGAAAACCCTGACATTGAAAAGTTTAAAACTCTTGGTTGATTATAGATTTATCAAAGCTGACAGGTTATAGACTTTGTGGAGTATTGTTTCATAAAAGAGTAAAATGAAATGCTTAAAATGCTACATGCAGACACTAGGTGTTACTAACTATGCAAGTTGAGATGCATAGTTTTGGTATTTGGAGAAATGTAAATACATTGAATTGTTGGTGCCATGCTTTTCCAAGCCTAATTACATTGTTGTAAAACAAGCTGTTCCATGGCAGTTCTCCAAACCATATTCAAAAGTTAATTCTAAATGCAATAATTTGTATTTGGTTTTTGTTGTGTTGAAGATGCTTCTCTGGCTTGCAGTTTCTTATGGAGACGTGGAAGCTAATGGAAGAAAAAGAAATTGACATAAGTCGTGAATGCTATTATTTAGCTATCCAGGCACTATGCAAGGGTGGTTACTTGAATGAGGTATCAATGTTAGTAGTCTCATACTCTTTTCATTTAATGCAAGTAATTGTTGCAACTTCTTATAATGAATAGCACCTCTTGTCTTGTGGAGTCAATTATTTCAATCATATCTTGGCATTTAATTTTTTTTTCCCCTAAAGCTTATACTTTTTCCTGGATGTATATTTTCAGGCATTCCGTTTGATGAATATTATGAGGGATAACCCTAGTGTTCATTATTTTCTACCTATCTACAACAAGTTGTTGGGGGCTTGTGTTCAAATGCACAATATAAGTTATGTCAATCAATGTTTGGATTTGATGGATCATCAGATGGTGGGCAAGAATGAAATAACATATTATCAGCTTCTCAAGGTGTGTAAAGAGAGTGAATGGTTTATATACATTACCCAGACTTCTAAATGAATATTAAGGGGTATATGTTTTCATTATTGTTAAGGATTTCTATACTTCTAAATTAATACTGTCTCTTTTCTACTTCTCAACTAGCGATTATTTTAGATTTGCAGTTACTCTTCATCTTTTCTTATTTCATTCTCCTCTTTTGGAGATGATGCACTTTCCTTATTTGGATAACTGTTCTACACCTTCTACCCTAACATGCCTATGTTAGTAGAATATGATAAATTTATATGGGTCCAGGATATTGTGCACAAAAATCACAAGAAATTGAGAGTACCTATGGTGTTGAACAGCTATGTTCTATAGGGCATAGTTACCCTAGCTAAGACTCAGGAAATGTGGGCATTGGGAGTTTATGTATTGTTTGTTTGTTTGTTTTTCTCACTCCTATTACTATTGTTGTAGGTACTCACAGTTCTATAAATTCTATTTTCAGCTTGCAGTTTTCCAGCAAAACCTCCCTGCTGTCCATGAGATTTGGAAGGAGTGTACTAATCTCTATAAACCCAGCATTATTTTTCTACGAAAGTTTATATGGTCCTTTTCAAAGTTAAGAGATATGGAATCTGCTTACCTGACTCTACAACAAATGGTAGATATGGTCTTCCAAGGGGGTTTTCTTTTTAGTAAAACTGCTGAGGGAAAGATGCGAAATTTGCGATTGGACATTCCGGCACCTTGCAAGGGTGATTCAAGTCTTCTAAGAAGTGCCAAGGAAAATGAAGGTTTCATGCATTCTGCCAATAGGTACTACAATGATATGGGCATGCATGCAAGTACCAGTGAGCATTACTTTAATATTGGCAACATAAAGAAAAATGCCTTTGACATTTCAAAAAGTACAGTAAGAAAACAAAAATCCATAGCTGCCATGAAGTTGTTGAAGTGGTCATTCAGTGATGTCATGCATGCTTGTGCAGTCATGCAAAATGATGTTCTTGCAGAGCAATTACTATATCAGGTGTTAATTCTTTGCTAAATTGCATTTAGTCATTCTTTAAATTACCAACTTCATATCTTAACAATTTGTGCTAAAAGTAATACAAAAATCTTCAAAATATTGGCATGCATTTCAGGACTGAAAATGAAGTGTGCCGATTATAGTGATTACGATTGATATGCAAAATTTCAGAGTTCACATCTTCTAAATGTTAAAGGCCTATAATTTTGTTTATTAAAAGGTAGTTGTCATTCTGTCACACGGACTACACTAACTCAACTCACCTCTTTTGGTTAGATGCAAAGTCTTGGGTTGCAACCATCAAGACAAACGTATAATGCCTTCACCATGGCGGTTCTTAATGCAAGAGGTTTCCATGATGCCATTGAAGTGGTAAGATATGCTTGTCCACTACTGAGTTCATCTTTTACAGTTTCTTTCAGTTTAGGAATCAGGGAATGGTTAAAGATACACACAACCCCCTCTGCATCAGTTGCAACTAAGCACTTTCTTTGTCTGGTTCTATATTAAATAGAAATATTCACTTGATTGCTTAATCATTGTTTGTGTGCAGGTAAAAATTATGGAGAAGAAGAACATGAAGCCATATGATTCAACTCTTGTGTGTTTATCAGTTAGTTGCAGTAGAAATTTAGAGCTGGATTTAGCTGAGTCTTTCCTTGATCAAATATCTACTTTTGAAGGTCCTTATCCTTTTAATGCTTTCCTTGAAGCATGTGATGCCCTGGTGAGTTGATACAATTCAACATTCTTTTACTTGTTTAATTAATCATTTATTTTTTGGCTACATGCTGTTCTACTGAGTTAATACTACATACTTAAACTGTTGCTCAAATTATTTCCTAGAAAATCACATTATCAAGTAATTCTTAAGCCAGTTCACCGAGAAGAGTTTTCCTTAAGCAGTGATTTCTGATGTCTCAGTTACCTTCCCAATTTTTCTACAGATTGCAGGGAAAATAATTTGCTGGTGTTTCCTCTATTTCTTAAGGTGTACACTTGCACTTGTATGAGACATTTTCCACCAATGCTTGTGTGTAATTGTTTTTGCAGGACCTACCTGAAAGAGCAGTCCAGTCATTGACTAAGATGAAAAAATTGAACATTCAACCAGATATCCGGACATATGAGTTACTATTCTCATTGTTTGGAAGTGTAAATTCACCTTTCATGGAAGAAAATTTAATGTTTCAAAATGATGCTGCCAAACAAATACGTGCTATAGACATGGATATGATGAAGAATGGCGTTCAACACAGCCAGCTATCTATGATGAATTTGGTGAGTGATTACAATTGTCTTCAAGCAACGAGTAGACATGGATTTTGATTTGTTATTTATGCTTTTAATTTCTATAATAGAAACCATAATCTAATTTAGCCTTCAGACTGAAGTGCAGATGATGTCTTAGAAAGTTAGAATAAGTATAACCACCAGAAACGGATGCATACTTAAATGTTTGTGTTTCTTTAATTATGATGGGGTTTATCAATTTATTGCCCTTAATGACTTTAGTTGGATTATTTGATGACTCGATGATACTATGAGAACTTCAGTTTCTGTTCTTTTGGTGCAATAGAATTCACATCTGTTTTCTGCAGTTGAAAGCACTTGGGACCAGGGGCTTAGTAAAGGAGATGATTCAATTCTTACAAGCTGCAGAGAACCCAATCCCTCACTATCAAAGTTCTCTTGGAACTAGTCTCTATAACACAGTTTTGCACGTGCTTGTTAGGGCAAAAGAAGTATGCACTCCTAAACCTAGTCTGACTGGTACAGTTTGTTACTTGTATTCAATTATATATTTTGTCTAACTAATGACACTCTTCCTCTTTAATTCCAGACTAATGCGGCCATCAGTATATTCAAAGGTATGATATCATGTGGAGCTTCACCAGATGCTGCAACTTACACGATCATGATTGATTGCTGCACCATTATAGACAATTTCAAATCTGCCTGTACCCTGGTTTCCAGGATGATCCGTGATGGTTTCGTTCCCCAAATATTTACTTATACAAGCCTTATTAAGGTAACTACATGTAGTCTGTTTTGCCAATCCAAATACTTACTAATTTCAATGCCTGAGTTATCATCTAGTGGGATACTCATTTAGCATCTTAGTCTACATAATATTCTCTGTATCTAAAGTGGCAACCTCGGTCCATTTATGCTGCACTTATGAGTTTTTGGCCAGAAAGAAAATTCCAAAGACCGTTTTATGTTGGACTTGCTCATTAAACACTATAAACTGTGAAAAGTTGCATTTCGCATAGGCTTTTTTTCGTGTTTCAAATAAAATTTATGCTTGTTTTGTTTCTCTTATCTTGCATCATAGTCATATGTGTAATGGTATGTATTTGTATTGACAACTTCTACCTGTTTCTGTGTTTGCCAGATTCTGGTGGAATCAGAGGATTTTGACAAGGCATTTAGGTTACTCAACCAGGGAATTTTGGATGGGATCCAGCCTGATGTATTGCTATATAACAGAATTGTTCAAAAGGCATCTGAGAAGGTAACTAATAGTATTCAACTGTTAGGATCCTTATTAATTAGAAAATTTCTACCAGATTTGAATTGCATATGACCTTGTTAAGAGTCCCACATTGATAAAAATAAGAGAGGATATATAGGTTTATAAGGTCATGGGTTATATTAGCTAATTCGTTGGATTCAATCTTTTTAGTGTGGTTTGACCCATGTGCATTATAGCCCAATTGAATGACCCTGGCCCAATCTTAGATTATAACATGGTATCAGTGGTGGCTCAATTGTCCACTTGAGGGAGAGTGTTAAGAGTCCCACATTAATAAAAATAAGAGATTATATATGGGTTTATAAAGCCATGGGTTAGACTAGCTAATTGGTTGGATTCAATACCTAAATATGTTTGGCTAAAGAATTCCTTAATTTTTCAGTACCCTTGCATAGCCTCAATTTCCCTTGGACTTTCTTGCTTTGGTAGTTGATGTATCTATGTACTGATTTTCAGGGAAGAATCGATGTGATTGAGCTCTTTGTTGAGCAGATGCACCGGGATAGAGTTCAGCCTAATTCATCAATTTGCCGAAATGTATTCTTTGCATATGTAGACGGGAGATTTTATAAAACTGCTATTGAGGCATTGCAGGTTTTGAGTATGAGGATGATTTCTCTAGATGACAACGTTTTGGACGAACGACAAGCTGAATATGAGCACCTAATTCTGAACGAGGAAACAGAAGATGAGACGAAGATAACCAATCTCTTTATTGAAGACGGTAGGGAGGACCATTCCGTCGCATTACTTATCTTAAGATGGTGTGCCATACTTGGATTTCCAATATCTTGGACATCTAACAAGAGCCAGTGGGCTAAGAGACTATCGATGAACTATGACCGTTCTATACTAGTGGCAGATGATAATTCTGAGTCTGATCGCTTTTTCTCGACTACTCTGACCAGAAGGCAGGCATGAAGTCTTCTCTTCTATATTTCTGCTTCATCGTCAACTTAATGTGCTTAGATCAAGTTTCTGATTAGATTTGAAGTTGGGAGATGAATGAAGTAGGCGGCATTTGATTCAGAGATAGGAAATGGAATCAAATACCATCCATATCTTCATTCACCTTTTGGTTTGTTGATGACGAAAAATGTATAAATTCCATATGATTTACTTGCAGCATGTTTGGCTTGTAGCCTTGTAGGATAGGCAATGAATGAAATAGGATTTTGAGGAAATACTTTTTTTTTCTTTGGGGGGGGGGGGGGGGGGGGGGCGTAAAATCCCCTATTTCTTCTGTTATTTTTCTTGTATTAATTAGATATTTCTTTAACAATACTATTTTTTAAAATAAAAATGTTTATTTAATTTTTATCCCTTATTCTTTATAAGTTTTATTTTTATTATTTCTATTTGCATTTTGTAGATCAAACATAATGTTAAGGCTTTCGACTCAAAATACACTAGATTGCTACCGTATTTTGACTCTGTTACAAAGTCGCCCTCACTGAGGCTCAAGTTTGTGATTTTTCATTTGAGAGAGTCATTTCGTACCATTAAACTACATAATTGAGACACTTTAAAATTTGAGATAAAAAATATCACCATATTTTTTCATTCATGTTGCTTTAGAATTGTTCAAATGGACTATTGTTAGATTTTTTTCCTCATAATAAGTTTTCAAGTGAGTATGCTCCTATATATATTTAGGATTATATGAGAACTCGTTCTCAAGATAAACTAATATTCAATTTCAATCGTCTATCCAGACATATATAATGATTTTGGAGCACAGAGAAAAAAATAGTGACATTTTGATGAATAACTCACACTTTAGAGTGTACTTTGTAACATTATAAAGTGCACTTTGCAACACTATAAACCGTATCCGTTATTATGTGAAAGTACTTTAAATGTACCAATAGGGACTAAAAGTTCAACCTAATTAACATTAAAATCAATTAATAGTGGCTAAATTTTCAAAAGTAAAACCATTGGGAGTCAAAATGTTATTTTCCTATAATTAATTAATTAATTAATTTCTGCATTCTTGTACGCAAACAAGCCCGGCGCCCAGCCTTTGTTGACGACAGCCGGTGAGCCACTCAGCCGCAAACTTGAGTCTTCAACGAGCAGTGAAGCTGCTACTACACGCATCCACCGGCTGCCGCCTTTGCGCCTCCGCCGGAGGATTTCAGTCAGCAGGACAGCAGCTCCGTCGACCGTCGTCAGTCGTGAAACAACAGCTCATCAGGTTCAAATGATCGAATCATTAACCCTAATTTTTAATTCCATAAATCCCTAAATATTGCAAGAAATATTTGTCAAAATTAATCTGTGAGATTTATTTTTAATATTTGAATTTGTTGTGTCTTGGTATTTTCTGTCAGTTTCTTTTGCTTTTGTAAATTTTCTGTTGCGTCTCTCTGCAGATTTCTCTTTTTCATTTGGGTTTGGCTGTTTGAATTCCTGGTTAAAAATTAATTCTTGAAGACCCTGAGTTCAAATTCAGGGTATTCTCCCTCTAAGAATTTAAAGGATATTGCTTTGCCGCATATTTGCTTTCTCAATTGACAGCAACACAGCGTGACAGAATTTTGTTTTGATGCTAGAAATCTACTAATCTAGAATATAAATTTAGCAAAGTCTTCTTTGGTTTTTCTTCCCTTTTGTATGATAATCTTGTGTTATTTATCTATGAAAATTAACCATTGTTTGATGATACATTTGCTTGTTTTTGCTTTAGATATGGACTTAAGGGAATTAGTGCAGTTGAAGAAAGTAGTCTGTTTTATTTATTTATTTATTTAATTGAGAAATATGGGTGAGTAAAGATGTGAGGGAGCTAAATATTTTCAGTGATTTCAGAATATGATATGAGAGAGCATAGAGGAGTACTATCTTGTAGTTCATCATAAATATTGTATTGTAATTTATAATGTATTTTGTATTTGAACCGTTTTAACGGTGTTTGATATTTTGTCATGGACGTTTTTGAATTTTTAACTTCCAACCAAACTCAAGTTTTTTCCTGGCTCCACCCTGATCAAGAACCCTGGTTTTAGGAAAGAAAGTTGTTTGCCATTATCCCTTGGTTGTTCCATCCAAGTCTGTGATTCTGCTATTTGGAAAAAGCCTTCCTCTCTAGTTTCATTTCTGAATTGGGCACTTTCTTTGTTTATATATGACAATAGAGCGATATTCTTTTCCTAGTAAAGTAATAGCCCACTCACTTCCACCTATATTTTCATACAAGGCCCTTTTAGTTGTTTTCCGCTTGTCCTTTGCACAACTGCCCCATCTGCATAAACACATGGAAATAAATAATTCTGAAAGTTCAAATTTAATGTGATTGAGGACATACTAAGGAAAAGAGTAGAATTGATTTTACTGGAGAATTGGATGTAGTGTACACACTGTACCAATTGAAATGTCTGAAAAGCTAGCTGCATCTCAGTTTTTTGGAGCTTGGTGTTTTTTGGGATTTAATTGTTGGCTATAATCTTCTTCATCTTTTGATTATGGCTTTTTGTATGTTTTTTTTGAAATTTGTTGGTTGTTAGCTTGGAACAATGTTTTGTTGTATGCTTATTATGTGGAGGATTATGAACTGTGAATTTACCAATTTGGTTTATTTCACTCAAATATTTGGCTTTCTATCTACTACTGGAAGGATTTTGCAGCAAATTTTCTAAACAAATTCATAATGCTTAGGATTTAGGAAATTGAAAGCCAATCTGAACCATATGATAAACTTGTTGAGCCAAACCAAAGGATCAGTTTCATTTTCTGTTTAAATTTGTGCATACTAATTGGTTAAATTAAGCTTTCAGTTTGGCCAAAAGCCAATTTGAACTGAACTATGTACTCCCCTAGCTGCTTTTGTTGTCTTGCAGTATCTCATGTGTCATAAAGGTGCTACGAAATGCTAATGCTAAGAGTCCACATTGAAAAAATAAGAGAGAACATATGGGTTTATAAGGCATGGGTTAGACTGGCTAATTGATCGGATTCAGTCTTTTAGTGTAGCTTGGCCATGTGCATCATATCCCAATTGAGTGATCCTGGCCCAATCTTAGATTATAATAGCTATAAATATTACATATCTCTATTTCCACCTAATTTGCATACGAGCTGTTATAAATGCTATGAGCTATTGTGATTTTCTTTTATGTACAAAGTTGAAAATGAAAATACTTGTAACTTTATGCTTACTAGTTATTTGCATAAAAATCAGGCCACTTGAGCTGGTCTTGCAGCTATTCCTTTGTTGTAAATTGTAATATTGTCTTGCTTAGAATCTAAGAAGAAAATGATAGACCAAACTCTTTTTTGGCAGTTGCAATGAAACAAATTTTGAAGATCATGACATTGCTAACGGCTGTATCAGCCGTATGGATTTTTCTGTTGCAAACTTCAGTTCTTCCAGAGAGCTATATCTGGTTGGTAAGTTATTCAGTTGACGTAATTACTTTAGCATAGGGTTAATACGTTTTCCCTGTTTGACCTTTGATAATTGCTACACAGGTTCCTCTGTACCTAATCGTGTCTCTTGGTTGCTATGGCCTATTGATGGTTGGTGTTGGTTTGATGACATTTCCTACATGTCCTCGGGAAGCTCTCTTATTACAGCAGGTTTGCTATTGTCGGTTTATTAATATAAATAAATTCGAGTTGATATAAGCCCCGTTGGGTAAATCTTCTGAAGTTATGGTTATTGGTTATTGGTTATTGGTTATGAACTTGTGATTATGGATTGTTAGTAATCCATTATCTACTCCAATAAACAAAAATTGTTATGCATAATACAACCCATAATGTTTAATCTTCACTATACATGTAGAAAGTTATTTAATAGAGTATATGATATCAACAAGTTGATTGAAAGAGATTTACCAAATGGTCATGTAATGAAGTGCTAGTCAAGATTATGCACACGTTCCATAGCCAATGAAACGAGCAAAACAAAGTGCTTGTGTATAGACGTGAGTTGAAGACGGAATTCTAATTTTGATCCCCCCCCCCCCCCCCCCCCCCCCCCCCCCCCCCCCCCCCCCCCCCCCCCCCCCCCCCCCCCCCCCCCCCCCCCCCCCCCCCCCCCCCCCCCCCCCCCCCCCCCCCCCCCCCCCCCCCCCCCCCCCCCCCCCCCCCCCCCCCCCCCCC